>NC_053027.1:482246252-482261274 GCF_003073215.2 Triticum urartu
TCCTACTTGAATAAGTGTTTTTCAATGAAGGATCTTGGAGAAGCTGCTTACATATTAGGCATCAAGATCTATAGAGATAGATCGAGACGCCTCATAGGTCTTTCACAAAGCACATACCTTGATAAGATATTGAAGAAGTTCAATATGGATCAGTCCAAGAAGGGGTTCTTGCCTGTGTTGCAAGGTGTAAAATTGAGCTCGGCTCAATGTCCGACCATGGCAGAAGATAGAGAAAAGATGAGTGTTGTCCCCTATGCCTCAGCCATAGGGTCTATCATGTATGCCATGCTATGTAACAGACTTGATGTAAACCTTGCTGTGAGTTTGGTAGGGAGGTACCAAAGTAATCCCGGCATGGAACACTGGACAATGGTCAAGAACATCCTGAAGTACCTAAAAAGGACTAAGGATATGTTTCTCGTATATGGAGGTGACGAGGAGCTCGTCGTAAAGGGTTACGTCGACGCTAGCTTCAACACAGATCTGGATGACTCTAAGTCACAAACCGGATACGTGTATATTTTGAATGGTGGGGCAGTAAGCTGGTGCAGTTGCAAGCAAAGCGTCGTGGTGGGATCTACATGTGAAGCGGAGTACATGGCAGCCTCGGAGGCAGCGCATGAAGCAATCTGGTGAAGGAGTTCATCACCGACCTAGGAGTCATACCCAATGCGTCGGGGCCAATTCAAACTCTTTTGTGACAACACTGGAGCTATTGCACTTGCCAAGGAGCCCAGGTTTCACAAGAAGACAAGGCACATCAAGCGTCGCTTCAACTCCATTCGTGAAAATGTTCAAGATGGAGACATAGATATTTGTAAAGTACATACGGACCTGAATGTAGCAGATCCGTGACTAAACCTCTCCCTAGAGCAAAACATGATCAACACCAGAATTCCATGGGTGTTCGATTCATCACATGTAACTAGATTATTGACTCTAGTGCAAAGTGGGAGACTGTTGGAAATATGCCCTAGAGGCAATAATAAAAGCATTATTATTATATTTCCTTGTTCATGATAATTGTCTTTATTCATGCTATAATTGTGTTATCCGGAAATCGTAATACATGTGTGAATAACAGACACCAACATGTCCCTAGTAAGCCTCTAGTTGACTAGCTCGTTGATCAACAGATAGTCATGGTTTCCTGACTATGGACATTGGATGTCATTGATAACGAGATCACATCATTAGGAGAATGATGTGATGGACAAGACCCAATCCTAAACATAGCATAAGATCGTATAGTTCATTTGCTAGAGTTTTTCCAATGTCAAGTATCTTTTCCTTAGACCATGAGATCGTGTAACTCCCGGATACCGTAGGAGTGCTTTGGGTATGCCAAACGTCACAACGTAACTGGGTGACTATAAAGGTAGACTACGGGTATCTCCGAAAGTGTCTGTTGGGTTGACGGATCAAGACTGGGATTTGTCACTCCGTATGACGGAGAGGTATCACTGGGCCCACTCGGTAAGGCATCATCATAATGAGCTCAAAGTGACCAAGTGTCTGGTCACGGGATCATGCATTACGGTACGAGTAAAGTGACTTGCCGGTAACGAGATTGAACGAGGTATTGGGATACCGACGATCGAATCTCGGGCAAGTAACATACGATTGACAAAGGGAATTGCATACGGGGTTGATTGAATCCTCGACATCGTGGTTCATCCGATGAGATCATCGTGGAGCATGTGGGAGCCAACATGGGTATCCAGATCCCGCTGTTGGTTATTGACCGGAGAGTCGTCTCGGTCATGTCTGCTTGTCTCCCGAACCCGTAGGGTCTACACACTTAAGGTTCGGTGACGCTAGGGTTGAAGATATGTATATGCAGAAACCCGAATGTTGTTCGGAGTCCCGGATGAGATCCCGGACGTCACGAGGAGTTCCGGAATGGTCCGGAGGTAAAGAATTATATATAGGAAGTGCTGTTTCGGGCATCGGGACAAGTTTCGGGGTTATCGGTATTGTACCGGGACCACCGGAAGGGTCCCGGGGGTCCACCGGGTGGGGCCACCTATCCCGGAGGGCCCCATGGGCTGAAATAGGAGGGAAACCCAGCCCATAGTGGGCTGGGGCGCCAGCCCCTATAGGCCCATGCGCCTAGGGTTTCCACCATGGAAGAGTCCATGTGGTGGAAGGCACCCCTAGGTGCCTTGGGGGGAGGGAAACCTCCCCTTGGCCGCCGCCCCCCCTAGTAGATCTCATCTACTAGGGCCGGCGCCCCCCTGGCACCCCTATATATAGTGGGGGGGAGAGGAGGGATTTCACACCAGCCCCTGGCGCCTCCCTCTCTCCCCGTTACGTCTCTCCCTCGTAGTCTTGGCGAAGCCCTGCTTCTGTGACGCCCTGCATCCACCACCACGCCGTCGTGCTGCTGGATCTTCATCAACCTCTCCTTCCCCCTTGCTGGATCAAGAAGGAGGAGACGTCTCCCGTCCCGTACGTGTGTTGAACGCGGAGGTGCCGTCCGTTCGGCGCTGGTCATCGGTGATTTGGATCACGTCGAGTACGACTACATCATCACCGTTCTTTTGAACGCTTCCGTGCGCCATCTACAAAGGTATGTAGATGCATCCAATGACTCGTTGCTAGATGAACTCCTAGATGATCTTGGTGAAACGAGTAGGAAATTTTTTGTTTTCTGCAACGTTCCCCAACACACTTGACTTTGAGGATTTGATTGACTTATTGCGAGTCTTGCGTTCAGTCTCTTCAAGAATAGCAACGGGGTGCTCATGATAACAAAGGTCTTCTTGGAGATCAATGTCTTCGAAGTTGACGGTGCGGTCAGGGGTCTTGAAGCACTTGCGGAGCTGAGAGACATGGAACATGTCGTGCATGTTTGCAAAATTTGAAGGAAGCTCGAGTTGATAGGCGAGATCGGCTCTCCTTCTGACGATCTTGAAAGGACCCACGTATCTAGGGGCAAGCTTCCCTTTGATACCGAAGCGATGAGTACCTTTCATTGGAGAGACGCGGAGGTAAACATGGTCTCCGATCTCGAAAGCCAAATCACGATGCTTACTATCATAGTAGCTCTTCTGGCGCGATTGCGCTGCTTTGAGGTTATCACGAATGACTTTGCACATCTCCTCTGCCTCTGTGATCAAGTCATTTCCAAGAAGTTGATGTTCACTGGTCTCTGACCAGTTAAGAGGAGTACGGCACTTCCTGCCATACAGAATTTCGAATGGGGCCTTGCCCGAACTTGCTTGAAAACTGTTGTTGTAGGAGAATTCGGCATATGGAAGACAATCTTCCCACTTCATGCCGAAGGAGATCACACAAGCCCTGAGCATATCTTCAAGAATCTGATTGACACGCTCGACTTGACCGCTAGTTTGAGGATGGAAAGTTGTGCTGAAGCGGATGTTGGTGCCCATGGCCTTCTGAAAAGAATCCCAAAACTTGGAGGTAAAGATGCTGCCACGGTCTGAAGAGATCACCTGTGGAATACCGTGCAGAGAGACAATCCGAGAGGTATACAGCTCCGCCAATTGAGCTGCAGTGATAGACTCTTTGATAGGCAGAAAGTGAGCCACTTTAGTGAGTTTGTCGATGACAACGAATATAGCATCATTGCCACGCTTGGACTTTGGAAACCCAGTCACGAAGTCCATCTCAATGTGGTCAAACTTCCATTCTGGAATGGCAAGAGGTTGGAGGAGACCAGCTGGCCTTTGGTGTTCTGCCTTCACTCTTCTGCAGACATCACATTCATTCACGAACTGAGCAATCTCGCGCTTCATTCGAGTCCACCAATAAGCCTGCTTGAGGTCCTGATACATCTTCGTGCTCCCAGGGTGGATGGAGAGGAGAGAATTGTGAGCCTCGTTCATGATACTTTACGAAGGTCACCTTTGGGCACAACAATACGATCCTCGAAGAAGAGAGTATCCTTGTCATCAAGGCGGTAGCACTTGTACTTGGGTTGACTCTTGGCAATCCCAATCTTCACCTTCTTCACCATAGCATCAAGAAGTTGAGCCTCGCGAATCTGGTCTTCCAAGGTAGGAGAGACTTGAAGGTTGGCGAGGAAACCTTGAGGAACAACTTGCAGATTGAGTTTGCGGAAAGCTTCACAAAGCTCGGGTTGATAAGGCTTGAGAATCAGACTGTTGCAATAAGCCTTCCTGCTCAATGCGTCAGCAATCACATTGGCCTTGCCTGGAGTATACTCGATACTCGGATTATACTCTTGAATCATTTCGACCCAACGAGTCTGCCTGAGGTTGAGATTAGGCTGAGTGAAGATGTACTTGAGACTCTTGTGGTCAGTGAAGATGTCCACTTTTCTTCCCAATAAGAGATGTCTCCAAGTCAAAAGAGCATGACAACTGCCGCCAACTCGAGGTCATGAGTGGGGTAGTTCTTCTCGTTGGGCTTCAACTGGCGAGGGTATAGGCCACAACTTTCTTATCTTGCATCAACACTGCACCAAGACCTTGAAGAGAGGCATCGCAGAAGACCTCGAACGGTTTGGATTCATCAGGAGGAGTCAGAACTGGAGCAGTGACCAATTTCTCTTTCAAAGTGTTGAAAGCGATGTCACATTCCGGAGACCAAACGTACTTGACGTGCTTCTGGAGAAGGTTTGAAAGAGGCTTCGCGATCTTTGAAAAGTTCTCAACGAACCTTCGACAGTAGCTTGCGAGACCGAGGAAGCTACGGAGTTGCTTCACGTTCTGAGGTGGTTCCCAATTCACAATTGCAGACACCTTCTCAGGATTCACCGCAATGCCCTTGGCAGAGATGATATGCCCAAGATAAAGAACCTCATCGAGCCAAAACTCGCACTTTGAGAAGTTGGCGTAGAACTGGTGTTCCCTGAGCTTATCGAGCACCAAACGCAAGTGCTTGGCATGATCTTCCTTGTTCTTCGAAAAGACCAGAATGTCGTCGAGATAGACCAAAACAAAGTCATTGGTGTAGGCGTTGAAGATGAAGTTCATCATGCGAGAGAAAGTCGGAGGAGCGTTGACGAGGCCAAAAGACATGACAGTGTATTCATATGAACCATAGCTTGTCCTGAAAGCCGTCTTGGGAATATCTTGCTCACGGATTCGAATCTGGTGATAACCCATACGGAGATCAAGCTTGGAGAATTCTTGGGCACCTTTGAGTTGTTCGAACAGCTCGTTGATGTTGGGAAGTGGGTATTTGTTCTTGATAGTCTTCTTGTTCAATGGACGGTAGTCAACACAAAGTCGGTCTGTTCCATCCTTCTTCTTCACAAAAAGAACTCCACAACCCCACGGAGAAGAACTAGGTCGAATGAGACCCATTCGCTCTTGAATATCGAGTTGCTTCTTCAGCTCTTTCAACTCTTCAGGTCCAAGCTTGTAAGGACGTTTGCAAACAGGCTCCGTACCAGGCTCAAGATCGATGACGAATTCAACTGGCCGGTGTGGAGGCATTCCTGGAAGCTCTTCTGGAAAGACATCTTGATATTCGCAAACGACTGGAATTTGAGAGATGGCATCCAGTTCACCCTTCTCATTGAGAGAAAACAGACGGATGGTATCGTCATTACCGGCAAAGATAATTACATCCTCAGACGAATGAGTCTATTGAATCTTCCTGGCAGCACAATCAAGCTGAGCCTTGTTCTTAGAAAGCCAATCCACTCCAAGAATAAGATCAATATCCGAGTTACCAAGGACCACTGGAGAGGATAGAAACTTGTAGTCACCCAACGTGATAGTAACATCCGGGGCCATAGCGCTTGCATTCATGAATTTACCCGGAGAAACAACGGATAACTGACTAGGCAAATCTTGTAAAGGAAACTCATGCTTAGAAACAAATGGTCTCGAGATGAAACAATGCGATGCACCAGTGTCAAAAAGAACTTTTGCAGGAACATCGTTAACAGCAAGGTTACCCATGATGACATCTGACGAGTCCTCTGCCTAAGCCGCATTCAGCAAGTTGACCTTGGCGAACTTAGGGTTATGCTTGACCACATCTGTACTTGCCGATCTCACAGGAGGAGGAGGAGGAAGGCGCCTCTGATTGAAGCATTTGTTGGCATAGTGACCCTTCTGTTGGCACTTGTTGCACGTGACCTCTGAAAGCGGACGGTGATACGGAGCACTCGATCTTGGAGCTTGAGACGAAGTCTTGTTCTGAAAGCCAGGGTTGGGTGGGTGGGAAGATCCACTGCCACCTTTGCTCTTCTGTGATACGGCTGACGAAACGAGGAGGAGGAAGCCAATACTTCTGCTGCTTGCCACTTGAGTAGAGGAAGAAGGAGTAGCATCTCTGACTCGCTTCTTGGAAGCATCACACTTTAGTTGAGCAGCCTCTTGCTTCAATGCCATGTTGTAGAACTCATCGTACCTCAAGGGCTCAAAGAGAACAAGCTAGCTGGATTTCTTCTCTGAGACCACCCCTGAACTGGTATATCATGCTCTTCTCGTCAGGGACGTCCTGCTTAGCAAAGCGGGCGAGCTTCTGAAACAACTTGTTGTAGTCATAGACAGACATAGAGCCTTGCTTCAGGTTGCGGAATTCCTCACGCTTGCTTTCAACCATGCTGTAGAGCATTAGTAAGGTACACATCAATAACATGTATATCAAATATACCTTTCACTTTTCATCCTTCTTATCCGCCAAATACTTGGGGCAGTTCCGCTTCCAGTGACCAGTCCCTTTGCAGTAGAAGCACTCAGTCTCAGGCTTAGGTCCAGACTTGGGCTTCTTCACTTGAGCAGCAACTTGCTTGCCGTTCTTCTTGAAGTTCCCCTTCTTCCCTTTGCCCTTTTTCTTGAAACTAGTGGTCTTGTTAACCATCAACACTTGATGCTCCTTCTTGATTTCTACCTCCGCAGCCTTTAGCATCGCGAAGAGCTCGGGAATTGTCTTATCCATCCCTTGCATATTATAGTTCATCACGAAGCTTTTGTAGCTTGGTGGCAGTGATTGAAGAACTCTGTCAATGACACTATCATTCAGGAAGATTAACTCCCAGTTGAGTCAAGTGGTTGTGGTACCCAGACATTCTGAGTATATGTTCACTGACAGAACTATTCTCCTCCATCTTGCAGCTAGTAGAACTTATTGGAGACTTCATATCTCTCAATTCGGGCATTTTCTTGAAATATTAACTTCAACTCCTGGAACATCTCATATGCTCCATGACGTTCAAACATATCGTTGAAGTCCCGATTCTAAGTCGTAAAGCATGGCACACTGAACTATCGAGTAGTCATCAGCTTTGCTCTGCCAGACGTTCATAACGTCTGGTATTGCTCCTGCAGCGGGTCTTGCACCTAGTGGTGCTTCCAGGACGTAATTCTTCTATGTAGCAATGAGGATAATCCTCAAGTTACGGACCCAGTCCATGTAGTTGCTACCATCATCTTTCAACTTAGCTTTCTCTAGGAACGCATTAAAATTCAAGGAACATAGCACGGGCCATTGTCTACAACAACATAGACATGCAAAATACTATCAGGTACTAAGTTCATGATAAATTAAAGTTCAATTAATCATATTACTTAAGAACTCCCACTTAGATAGACATCCCTCTAGTCATCTAAATGATCACGTGATCCATATCAACTAAACCATGTCCGATCATCACGTGAGATGGAGTAAGTTTTCAATGGTGAACATCACTATGTTGATCATATCTACTATATGATTCACGCTTCGACCTTTCGGTCTCAGTGTTCCGAGGCCATATCTGCATATGCTAGGCTCGTCAAGTTTAACCCGAGTATTCTGCACGTGCAAAACTGGCTTGCACCCGTTGTATGTGAACGTAGAGCTTATCACACCCGATCATCACGTGGTGTCTCGGCACGACGAACTGTAGCAACGGTGCATACTCAGGGAGAACACTTATACCTTGAAATTTAGTGAGGGATCATTGTCGGTGTCAAAACCGGCGGATCTCGGGTAGGGGGTCCCGAACTGTGCGTCTGAGGTTGATGGTAACAGGAGACAGGGAACACAATGTTTACCCAGGTTTGGGCCCTCTCGATGGAGGTAAAACCCTACGTCCGGCTAGATTAATATTGATAAGTATGGGGGTTACAAGAGTTGATCTACCACGAGATCGTAATGGCTAAACCCCTAGAAGTCTAGCATGTCTGATTGTGATCGTCCCTATGGACGAAACCCTCCGGTTTATATAGACACCGGAGGGAACTAGGGTTGTACAAAGTCGGTTACATAGAAAGGAAATAGTACATCCAGCCACCTAGCTTGCCATCTACGTAAAGGAGAGTCCTATCCGGACACAGGAGAAAAGTCTTCTATCTTGTATCTTCATGGCCCAATAGTCCGGCCCATGTCCAACAGGCCGGCCGCCCGAGGACCCCTTAATCCAGGACTCCCTCAGTGGCCCCCGAACCAGACTTCAATGATGAGGTGTCCGATGCGCAGATTGTCTTCGGCATGGCAAGGCGGGTTCCCCCTCCGATTACTTCAAAGCCCCTAACTTAAAGAGCGGTATTCAGCTTTTCCATTCAATGTCACGCCCATCGGCTTCCACGCCTTCCTGACTTCAGCTTCCACGTGGCGAGCGAATACGAGAGGTCGGGGTATTTTTGCACATACCACCTTTACCATACAAGAGAGGTGCCTATTTAAAGAGAATAGATCTCAGATCCATTCCACACCCTGCGAAAAAATCCTTAGAGCTCGCTAAGAGGAACCACTCCAACATGGCTAGCGCTCCCAGCTCTTCCTCTCGTCCCCACGGCTCCGAAAAAGGTGATTGGGAGAGATGCTCCGTATCTCACGGTCAGCTGACGAAGCTGCAAAAATAGGGCTTTCTTCCTCCCGCGGATCTGGTCCCCGTCCGAGCAGGATTGATGTCCTTCAACGGCGGGGTTTAGGCGAAGAATTTCCCCAATCCGTCCAGGGGGAACGAGTATGCTTCGTTCCCTTCTTTCTAAGAGGCGTCGGATTTCCAATCCATCCCTTCCTTCGAGGAATTTCGGAGTATTATGGCCTCCAACTGCACAGTTTAACTCTCGCCTCCATCCTGCACATCACGGGTTATGTTGCTCTATGCGAGCTATTCCTGGGCTGTGAGGCCCATTTTGAATTATGGAGAAAACTGTTCTGCCTCGTCCCTCGTAATCAAGGAGGATCAATATTCGAAGTGCGGGGAGCCAAAGTGTGGCATATCGCTGGGACCGGATACATGTCCGGCATGCCGAAGAAGGCTTCCGAAGAGTGGCCTTCCGAATGGTTCTATATTGACGATGTCGCTCTTCCTGACCTGGTCCGAATGGGTCTCCCCAGATTTTCAAGTGCTCCGTGGAAGAAAGGCCACAACTGGCGTCCTTGGAGCCTCGAGGAGGAGGATAGCGCGGAAGTCGGTTAGTTGATGGGCAAGATTAAGACGCTCGCCCAGTCCGGATTATCAATAATCGAGGTAATGGCGATCTCCATAGTGCGGGGGTCCAACCACTCCAATACAGAGGGCTTCCCATGTGGCACTATAATGGGGAAGATGACACCTCACGCTGCGGTCGGAAGGGTCCGAAAACCCCCGCCGCTTTGGCCAAAATATTGGCCGAACTGTTCAAAGGGGAGAAGGAGGAGTTCACTCGTCTCCAATGTCGAGATGGATTTTCCATGTATAATCCTCCTAGCTGGGTAAGCTCCAATCCCACCATTTTACTCCTCTCCCTGAATCATTTTTGATGGACAGTAACCTATCCACTCGCAACAAGAATGGCAGAAGGCTATCAAGGGGATCCATAGGCCCGCCCCCCAGCTAGAGGGTCACAACAGGGACCTTGACCCCAGATTCGAAGAAGATCCGGACATATCTGTGGAGCTCGAGGATGGAGTATTCTATCAGACGAGCTATGATGGTACGGAAGTATCCACCATCACCGATTACCCTGGCCTCCTCCCTGCTTCGCATGTAAGCAATTTAAAAGACACCTTCTTCAAAAGAGTTTCCTTATTATGCCTCACCCACCGCACTATTTCGTGTTCCAGAGGGGAGGCGCTCGTTGTCACAACGTGCACCAGAAGCGTCTCCAAGGAGAGTGGCACCCGCGCTGAGCACATCTTCGAAGAGGAAGGCAAATGATAATACGGCAAAACCCTCATCAAAGAGGTAAGGCTTTCTTTTCAAGAATACATCTTTTGATAACCACATCAAATCATGATGCCATTTGTCGCATTCTATCAGGAAAAGTGTCCCCCGGACTATGTTCGGGGATCCTACCGGTCGTGCCTCCACTAGTCAGGTTCCAGACCCTGCCCTAAGGATGGGGGCTGGCACGGGAGTGGTGCCGAACTGTCCTTCCGCAGAGGATTCGGACGATATGTCCGTCGTGAACTCTAAAGTGGAGAGCGCCATGAATCATCATCGTCGGAGGGCCACTCTCCATGACCCCGGCTTTTCAAAGGAGGCATTTGATGCCTTCAGCTCGGCCGATGCGTACATCCGAGCTGCTTGGGATGGGCTTGCCAGAGCCACGGACCAGCATCTAAAAGATATGCGGGTAAGTGTAGATTTAATAACTTCCGCCTTGCACAGAGGATTCAGATCATATGTGCACTCTAAAGTGGAGAGCGCCATGAATCATCATCGTCGGAGGGCCACTCTCCATGACCCCGGCTTTTCAAAGGAGGCATTTGATGCCTTCAGCTCGGCCGATGCGTACATCCGAGCTGCTTGGGATGGGCTTGCCAGAGCCACGGACCAGCATCTAAAAGATATGCGGGTAAGTGTAGATTTAATAATCATACACCAGTAGCCCCTGAGACTTAAAGCAGGTTATACAACTGATTTAAGGATCATTGTATAATCAGGCACTTATGGAGAAGAATAGCCTGCTGTCTCAAGAGCTGGAAAAATGTCAGACTCAACTAATTGCGGCTACCACCGAATTGGAAAAATCCAAGGGGGCACCACCTGGTAATGTTTCTCCCCAGCGGAAAGAAGTATAATCATACACCAGTTATATTAACACTGTTGTGTTTCTGCTAACAGAAGCAGTAGAGAAACTGAGAGGGAAATTGAAGGACGCCCAGGCTAGTGAACAAGAGGCCAAAAGGAAAAAATGCGGTAGGCGAGCGTGTGCTGACGTCGGTCAGGGATGAGAGGAACAAGCTGCAGGACTCTCATACCCAACTAGGCGAAGAACTAAAAGATGTTCGAGCCCAACTAGCTGACGTCGTCAAGGAGAATAAGAGGCTACAAGGTGGCATATTCAGTATTCTTTTCAAACTTGCCTCCCTATAATTCGGCGAGGGCCGAAACTGACAGATTTATGTCTGCAGGTATGCTGGCTGGTCGTCCTGAGGAAGAAATGTTCGGATCTCAAGGCGACCTGCTACAAGAGCTGTCCCAGATACACGAGCGAGTTCGGCAGGCAATGCGTAGTGTTGCCAAGGCTTTATGGCCATCCGCCTCTCCTCCAGGAGGTATGGCGGAGCTCGTGGAGCTGTTCAAAGGGGCACTGCAGCGTATGCGATTATGGAAGATATCAGCCTGCCGGGAAGGTGCGCGCTAGGCCTGGGTCATGGTAAAAACATGGTATACCAAGCTTGATCTAAATCATATGGCCCGGGTCGGACCTCTAGGGTCAGATGGGAAAGAAATTCCCGTTAATTTGGTATATGACCAAGTAGAAGTAGCTGCCAAATATTCCCAGCAGGATTGTAAGCTAGATAGCATGTTGGCCGGTATAGAGGAGGAAGTTTTTGAGTCCAAGTGACTATGAACTTTCCTTAATATATTTGTTCCTAGCCGGATTGTAAAACGATTGTCATGGCCGACCTTTTCACTTCGACCTCTGGACCCGAAGGTGCGGAGTGTTTCCGAATACTCGAGCAGTAAAATAGACCGGGGTATGCGTGGAAACCAGGCATAGGGGTCATAGTTGCTTGAACAGACAAGTTGTATCCGGCTAGCTATGTTATATTACATTGTGATTGTAAGAAACATCTTCCAGAGAGAATAGTTCCGTTAAGGGTTCCTTTCCCTGGGTGTGCATGCGTTAATATGCATGTCCGAACTATGATTGAAAACATCATAGTTGTAACACCCGATGCGGCTATATCTCCCAAGTGTCGGAGCACGACTTAGAGGCATAACCGCATTGTAGGCATGTCGCAAGAGGGGTAATCTTTACACATCCCATGTACTGAATAAGAAAGAGGTACATAGTTGGCTTACAATCGCCACTTCACACAATACATAAATATAGCATTACATCATCCAGATACAATCAAGGTCCGACTACGGAACCAAAATAAAGACAACCCCAAATGCATAAGATCCCCGATCGCCCCAACTGGGCTCCACTACTGATCGTCTGGAAAGGAAACGTAGTATCGTCCTGAGTCCTCATCGAACTCCCACTTGAGTTCGTCGCATCTCCTGGAATGGTATCATCGGTCACCTGCATCTGGTTTTGAAGTAATCTGTGAGTCACGGGGACTCAGCAATCTCACACCCTCGCGATCAAGACTATTTAAGCTTATGGGTAGGGAAAAGGTATGAGGTGGAGCTGCAGCAAGCACTAGCATATATGGTGGCTAACATACGCAAATGAGAGCGAGAAGAGAAGGCAAAGCACGGTCGAGAATCTATGATCAAGAAGTGATCCTAGACTACTTACGTTCAAGCATAACACGAGACCGTGTTCTCTTCCCGACTCCGCCAAAAAGAGACCATCAGGCTACACACGCTGTTGATTCATTTAAATTAAGTTAAGTTTCAAGTTCTACAACCGGACATTAACAAATTCCCATCTGCCCATAACCGCGGGCACGGCTTTCGAAAGTTCAAAACCCTGCAGGGGTGTCCCAACTTAGCCCATCACAAGCTCTCACGGTCAACGAAGGATATTCCTTCTCCCAGGACGACCCGATCAGACTCGGAATCCCGGTTACAAGACATCTCGACAATGGTAAAACAAACCAGCAAAGCCACCCGAATGTGCCGACAAATCCCGATAGGAGCTGCACATATCTCGTTCTCAGGGCACACTGGATAAGCAATCCGTACAACTAAAACCAACCCTCAAGTTTCCCCGAGGTGCGCTGCAAGGGGCTCTAGTTTGGACCAACACTCAGAGGAGCACTGGCCCGGGGGTTTAAAATAAAGATGACCCTTGAGTCCGTGGAACCCAAGGGAAAAAGGCTAGGTGGCAATGGTAAAACCAAGGTTGGGCCTTGCTGGAGGAGTTTTATTCAAGGCGAACTGTCAAGGGGTTCCCATTATAACCCAACCGCGTAAGGAACGCAAAATCAAGGAACATAACACCAGTATGACGGAAACTAGGGCGGCAAGAGTGGAACAAAACACCAGGCATAAGGCCGAGCCTTCCACCCTTTACCAAGTATATAGATGCATTAAAGTAAACAAGATATAATAATGATATCCCAACAATAAACATGTTCCAACAAGGAACAAACTCCAATCTTCACCTGCAACTAGCAACGCTATAAGAGGGGCTGAGCAAAGCGGTAACATAGCCAAACAACGGTTTGCTAGGACAAGGTGGGTTAGAGGTTTGACATGGCAATATGGGAGGCATGATAAAGCATGTGGTAGGTATCGTGGCATAGGCATAGCAATAGAGCGAGCAACTAGCAAGCAAAGATAGAAGTGATTTTGAGGGTATGGTCATCTTGCCTGCAAAGTTCTCCGAGTTGACGTAAGCTTGATCCTCGTAAGCGTACTCAATGGGTTCCTCGATCACGTACTCGTCTCCCGGCTCTACCCAAAGCAAGAACACAAGCAAAGGGAACACAATCAACCACGGTGCAATGCGCAAGCAACATGATGCAAAACATGGCATGATATGCGGGATGTGATATGCAATGCATATGCGTGCTCCGGAAGGAAAAGATTGAACCAGGCCTCAACTTGGAAAACCAAGAGTGCCCTCTGGAAAGATGAGTTGATTTCGGTCGAAATCGATATAAAGATCACCGGAATCGGATGCACGGTTTGCAAATGGCAAGCAAAACAATAATGGCACTAATCTGCGATTAACAGACGATGCCATCTAAAATGCAACAAGAAAACTAAGCTACTGCACTCTAACATAGCAACAAAGCACATGGCAGTGATCCACTCAAGATGCTTGACAAAAGATGAACACTGAGCTACGGCTAAATCACACAATAGCAGGTTCAAACAAGCATGGCAAAAGTGCAAAAGATATCAGGTTCACAGACTTAGTGAAAATAACATGTCAGGATTTAACATCAGGAAGCAATGTTTAGAGCAAGATAACAACATGCTACAGGAACATATCATGGCAAAGCAAGGCATGGCATGAAACTACTCAAAGCATATAACAAAAGTCCCTTACTGACCATAAGCCAAAAAGGATCAGAAGATATGATGGCACCCATGTAAACATAGCAAGTTTCGTTAACAGATTCAGACTTAGCAGAAAACTGGACATGGCAAAAACAGAGTTACGTAGGCATGTTTGCGAGCTCGATGCACTCACCACAAGGCATTGCATGACAAACTAAGCATACACCCAGCAAGAAGACATGATCAATAGCTAACCATGGCAAGAACAATCTCATAGCATGCATGGATCAACTACAACAACCTTGGCAAAATTGATTAACACGTAAACAATCTGCCAGGAACATTTTATAGCAAAAGTAGAGCAAGATTGAGTCATGCTAGGGTACTCCATAATTGCAAACAAAGACATGGATGGATAGAACATAACAATATCTCAAAATCATCCTTACTGAACATGCTCAAAAGAGGCATGGATCACTCTGTAGCAACATGAATACATGGCATAAAAATAACATCAGGGAAATGACTATTAGAATTCTAAGTCCCGAAATCAGCAACATGCAGAGAGCTACTTTGCATGCATGTGCTAGTCACCACAGTGATCACAAAAATACATGGCATACACCCCTGTAAAGATGGCATGGCATAGCCCAAAACACATGTAGGGCTCAAGTTCATAGGAGGCACACATTAAACATGGCAAAAATGACAAATGTCCATAATATGTAAGAAACAGAAACTATTCTCTCT
>NC_053027.1:482262274-482276811 GCF_003073215.2 Triticum urartu
GTCGACTACATGATACTTTACCATTGTTTGGGCCTAGAGGAAGGCATTGGGAAGTAATAACTAGATGATGGGTTGCTAGAGTGACAGAAGCTTAAACCCTAGTTTATGAGTTGCTTCGTAAGGGGCTGATTTGGATCCATATGTTTCATGCTATGGATAGGTTTACCTTAATACTTCTTTTGTAGTTGCGGATGCTTGCAATAGGGGTTAATCATAAGTGGGATGCTTGTCCAAGGAAGGGAAGTAACCAAGCACCGGTCCACCCACATATAAAATTATCAAAGTACCGAACGCGAATAATATGAACGTGATGAAAACTAGCTTGACGATAATTCCCATGCGTCCTCGGGAGCGTTTTCCTTTATATAAAAGTTTGTCTAGGCTTGTCCTTTGCTACAAAAAGTATTGGGCCATCTTTCTGCACATTATTTACTTTTATTACTTGTTACCCGTTACAAATTACCTTATCACAAAATTATCTGTTACCGATAATTTCAGTGCTTGCAGAGAATACCTTACTGAAAACTGCTTATCATTTCCTTCTGCTCCTCGTTGGGTTCGACACTCTTACTTATCGAAAGGACTACAATAGATCCCCTATACTTGTGGGTCATCAAAACCCAACCATAGCATTTAGTATCAAGTCCTCTTTACTCCCATACGCCATAACCCACTTATCCGCGTTTAGGCTGCTGTCACCCCCACAACACTGACAATAAGTAAACCATGAACATATTGCAACACCCTACAACGGGGCCCCTAATGTTTGTGCGAGATGGAGGGCACCATAGGACAGCACCATAAATAAAATATACAATCATACCAACCAAGATCATGATTAACCCACAAGACAAAACAGATCTACTCAAACATCATAGGATAACCATAGATCATTGGGAAATAATATATGGAGTTGAGCACCATTTTAAGTAGAGATTACAATGGAGAGAAGGGGAGTTACACCGCTGCATAGAGGGGGAGAGAGTTGGTGTTGACGGTAGCAAGATTGTTGATGTAGATCGCCGTCACGATCCTTGACCCCGGCGGCACTCCGGCGTTCCGGGAGAAGAGGGGGAGAGATCCCCCCTCCTCCTTCTTCTTCTTCTTCTTCCTTGGCCTCCCCCTAGATGGGAGGAGGGTTCCCCCTCTGGTCCATGGCCTCCATGGCGGCGGAGGGGTAGGAGCCCCTCCGAGATTGGATCTCCCTCTCTATTCTCTTCTGTTTCGCGTTTCCCCAGATCTGGCCGAAAACCGTTTCTTATATTCCGGCAGATCCATAACTCGGATTGCGCTGAGACTCTAACACAATTTTTTTGGATATAAGCTTCTTTGAGCCCGAAGTAGAGCTCCAACCGACGTTCGAGGAGGGAACAACCCACCACCACACACTAGGGGCCTGGAGCTCCCTGGTGTCTTGTGGGCTATGTGGGCCTTTGTTTGCAGTGATTCCAAACCCCAAAAATCACATATATTCCAAAAATAATTCTCCGTAAAATTTTATCCCATTTCGAATTCGTTTGATATGGATTTTCTGCGATACAAAAAACATGTAAAAAATAGGAACTGGCACTAGGCACTGGATCAGTAGGTTAGTCCAATAAATCATATAAAAAGTTGCCAAAAATATGTGAAAGTTGTATAATATTGGCATGAAACAATCAAAAATTATAGATACGATGGAGGGGTATCAAGGGGGCGTTTGGCATGCGTCATCTAAGAAACTCAGGGCGGCCTGGGTATGGAGACCGGTGGGTAAGCTGCACGGGCAAACCGGCCGATGTTGACAATGGAGGCCTTGCGGCGGAGGGGGTGGGGACCTTGCTAGGGTTTCGAGCGAGGGAGGGGTGTGTGTGTGCGCCCGAGGAGGTTTGTGTGTGTGTGTGTGTGGAGGGGGGCGGGGTGTGCTTGAGGAAATGACGTGGGTACTGAAAATTTTACTATGCGGGAGTCAAACGCGGGAGTGAAATGCCAGGGCTATTGAAATTTTTGATGATGGTGCATCGCACACGGTCCAGAGATAACAGCCGTGTGTTATGAAACAGAAAAACCCTCGAGGCGGGCATATATTTTCGAGGGATGCAGGCGGGATTGGGAACAAGAAACATCACACATGGTCGAAACACAATAACTGTGTGTTATCAAACAGAAAAAAGCTGCAGGCGGGTAGATATTTTTGAGAGGGGAAGCCTCGTGCCCTCGTGGAGCCCAATGTACTGTGCGGATGTGTGCGTGATAGGGGCACCGACGAGGCACACGATTAGTTTGAGTGAATCGTGTCTGTTGCGTCATACGACTTGTCTAATGCTCATAAATTTGGTGAAAAATGATGCGGGAGAGGGTCACACACGAACACGCTTGCATGTGGACCAAATTTATGTATGAAAAGGGTGATTTTATGTTCAAATACCAAATGCAACTTCGATGTGGCACCTATCTCGCAAAGCGCACGATATTGCTTGCCCCCTTCATGTCGGCACGAAGGGAATCCTAAACTATGAATGCATGCCCCCCACCGAGGTTCACCTAGCAAAGTGTGAAGTAGCTAGCATCCCTCCTCATGTCGGCACGAAGGGAATCCTAAGCTATGAATGCATGTTCCCCTCGTGTCGGCATGAAGGGAACCCTAAGCTATGAATGCATGTTCCCCTCGTGTCGGCATGAAGGGAACCCTAAGCTATGAATGCATGCCCCCCAACCGAGGTTCACCTACAAAAGTGCAAAGTAGCTAGAAGCCCCCCTCGTGTCAGCACGAAGGGAATCTTAAGCTATGAATGAATGCCCCCCAACCGAGGTTCACCTAGCAAAGTGCGAAGTAGTAGCCCCCCCACACACTTTTAGTCGGCAGGCCAGAGAGGCATCTCACCAAGATGGATCGTAAAACGGACCAAGAATAATCCACCTTGGTCGTACAACCTCTTTCTTGTTGTTGATCAAAGTGATGGTCGTCCATGCGACCCCGGAGATGGGCTAGCTCGCCGATAGTCACGCAAGTAGCTAGTCCCCGAAGACAACCAATGCATGCATGTGGCCCAAACATATATATGTATGGAGAGGTGTGTTTTTAAATACACAATGGAACAACTTTGATGTGGCACCATGATTTCGAACTAGAAATCCCCACACTGAGTGAGGGTTATTAGGTTGACGATGCATATGTATGTTACACCACACTTCAAGACGATGACGGGGATTCATGCATGCATGCATAGTATATGCGCTCAAACTTAATTAGGTCTGAATCTCACCATGACCTATACTACGATAACACGAACCAAAGGAAGAATCCATCATGGTAACCAATCTTGTTGTCGTTCAAGGTGATCATGGATGTCCATGTGGGCCCACGAATATATAGGCTTCTCGCCGATAACCATGCGAGGGAGTGTACTGTTTGAAGACAACCACTACATGCATATGTATGGAGGTGATGCATGCATGCATGTTTGCATACCATTTCACAACATTGCTGTGGCGTGTGCGTCGAAAATCGTACAGTCCCCACACAGAGCGAGATCAGTTCATGACGTGTCGTTGTACTAGCCACTCGATGGGAGGGATTCATGTGTACACATGCATGTGTGTGTGCTCAAAATGTATCATGTCATCCCAGAGCATGACCTATACATACCATATTACAAGCAAAAAAATAATCCCTCCTAAGTCAAATTAACCTCTCTCGTTGTCAGGCAAAAAGTAGTGATGGACCAAGCGGGCCCACAGATGGAAAGCATCGATATCGCTAATAACCGCTTAAGTGGATGCGAGAGGACAACCACCATCACTTTACATGTGGGCCAAACATATGTTGAATACCCAAAATGCACAACTTTGATGTGCCACATGCCTCAAAAACCGTAAACCCCCCACACAGAGCGAGGTTCATGAAGCGTATTGCATATGATGGTCCCCTTCCCCCTCTTCGATGCATACTATATGCTCCTACCGTAATAGAACCCAAAAAGAATCCTCCTCGATGGTGAAATTAATTAACCTCTCCTGATGTAGGTCAAAGATGATGCAATGCATCACGATGGCCTCATGTGCCCACAGATGGAAGCATCACATGTGAGTGTCCTAGCTAGGATTATCACCGCCTGCATGCATGTGGGCCAAATAGGTGTTGTGTGATGTTTGAATAGCCAATTTCACAACTTTCATGTGGCACGTGCCTCGGAAACCGAAAAGTCCCGACACTGAGTGAGGTGCACTTGTTCACGGACGCGTACGTATAGTATATATGCTGGTCCCCTCCCACCTCTGTGAAGCGTATTATATACCACCATAACACAAACAAAAAAGATTGTACCTTGCTGGTCAAATTAACCTCACTGCTGGATGTTCGTCAAAGCGATGGACGACGAACTCGCGGGCCCACAGAAAGTGTCACACGCGAGTATCGAGTGTCATGTAGGATAACCATTGACCGCATGTGGCCAAAACATGTATGTATGAAAGGGTTGTGTATTGTTTTAAATAACGAATTCATGACTCTGATGTGGCACCTGCCTAACAAAACAGCCGACCAACACGGTGGCTCACAACTCGTAGTGTACTGCGAGCCACCCGCCACCCCCAGACGCACACACCCGCACACACACCGCGAATCCACCGCAACTATGATGCATGTTAAATTATCCTGCGGTGAACATATGTTACCAGAGGAGGGACGTTTTAATTTCAAAAAAACAGAGATCATTAAGACATTTTAGTACATTAATTGATCGATTTTCTACAGGTATAATGTGCAAAATCAAATTTGAGCTACATGCACACGTGATAGTGCACCTAAATGGATTGCAAAAACACATGTGTCTCACTGGGTGCATGTTTTACTCCCCGTGCAAGAAATATCAAACATTGAGAATCTTGATTTTTAAATTCTAGTACATCCACAACTTATTTGAAGTTCATGAAACTCATCGTGTTGTCATATGGACACCAATACAAAGTGGCATTGTACTTTGTTTTTGTCAAATTTGAGACCAGTTTTGATGTAATCTTTATCTAATTACAAATGGGAGATTATTAATAATTGGGAACGAATATCCCAAACGGATTATTTATTTGAACCGTGAGTGTTAGACCAACAATGGATACGTGACATGCTTCGGTTAAGCAATAAAGCGACAACATTAATCATCCAAATAGAAAAACAATATATGTGCCGCCACGCGACCCGTGTGCCGTGCGAGCAGGCGTGAGTTGACGGGGCGCATGCGAGCAGTCCACCGCGCAGGCAGACCGGGAGGCATGCGTGCAGGTGTGTGAATTGACTGAGGCATGCTCGCTGCGTAGTGTCATTGGGAGGCGTGCGAGTAGCTATGTGGAATGATGGTAGGCATGCCAACAGTCTGGTGCGTTGGCTCACCGGGAGGCGAGCCAGTAGTTTGACCGCCACCCGCCTCTCTCCCACCACTCCATATTAATGGTGCGCCTGAGCGGCTGCCCCATCCTCTCCGCACACACAATCCTCTCTCTCCGCTTGCATCCTCGATGCCGCTCTCAGTCCTCAAAGCTGTCAGTGTATGAGGATGCCGCCGAAGCGCCCCATTGGAGGGAGTGGCGACGTCGGGGTGGCTGAAGCACCGGAGCACGACGTGGAGACGGAGACAGAGGTTGCCGTCACCGGCGGCGAGTTATCACTGCACCCTGATGTCATTGACGTCGTCGAGCTTCCACAGCCGGAGGCGTAGTTCCACACCAACTCTGGTGACGACGCGGGCGACGACCCCAGCGACGAATTCGACGACCACTCCGGCGATGACTCCGACGACAACGGACAACTAGTTAGTGATCTATACCCATTTATGTGTCAAATAGATCCTAGGGTTTCTCTGGTTACTCCTGCCTCCCCCTTTTTGGAATAGAAATCCTATGGTTATGTTCTCCCAATCCATGAAATCTGAGTAAGTTCCGTTAGATCTGTGTAGTGTATTGATTGGTTGAATGATACAAGTGATAAGTGATTAGTTGTTTCATGTGTGCAAATGATTTCTGCTAGTAATTTTACTAGGGTTCGTGATCCTGCTAATAATTCCTAGCCAAGACTTGACAATTGATTTTGAATGACCTACATATGTTTGTGCCATTATTTTCTTGAAGATTGGTCTGTGCATAGCGACTGTGCTTAAAAATCAAACCATAATATCTGGATATGTATAAATAAATAGCCATAAATTCCTAATCCTACTTCACGGCATGTAAACATGGATTTGATGCCAATTTTTTTAACTATTTGTATATGTGCTGTCTGATGATGTGGACAACGAGGATGAAGATGGCCAGAGGAGGTACAAGAGGCAAATCCCAAGGGAGTTTTATGCGGGAAAACATAACAGGCGTATTAGGACCTGGAACGGCGGCTATCGATGCCCATTTTGCAACCACAAGCTACATGACACGTATCTAAGTGTTCTGGCGCATGCAAGAGGACGGGCCGTTGGCTCCTTCAAGCAGAAGTATTCTCACAGGGTGGCGAACGATGCATACGCCGAGTACCTGGAGAAGCTTCAGGACCGTGCCGACATGTGAGATGAGATGTGGGATCGAACTATGTACACTTGAGTATGCTTAATGACGGTTGAACTATGTACTTATGGTTGAACTATGCTTGTGTACGTGTATGCTTATTATCTATGTCTGAGTATGTTTACTCTACATTTACTTATGTCTAACCGTGGGATATGGATGCAATTAGTTTTGTTGATGGAATCTACCTCCATCTTGGTTTATTGGTCCCCTTTGTAATTTGTGTTAAATTTGACCAAAGGTTTAACTGACAAAATGTTAGTGCAGGTCAGCAAAATTATATCGTTGGATGGGTATTTGAGCATAGTGTTCAATGATATAATTTTTGGTGACATGCATAAACATTTCTTAGTCAAATATTTGGTCAAAATTTGGTAAAAATTACAAGGGGGACCAATAAACCAGGAGGGAGGTAGTACGTCAACCACACATGGTTCCCAAAATTGGAACCATGTGCAATGACTTTCATTTTCCCTGTTGCGTCAATCACACACGGTTGGCTCTAGAAAAATATCGCCTCTGAAATTCTTTGTGGGACAGCAAACCCTCACCACCCAATTTTAAAAATAAAAAAGAAAACCCTCACGATCCCCATGTCACAAAAACCCTCACCCTGCCCGCCACCCCCTTCGGTCCCCATTCACACCTGAACAAGCTCCTCCGCGTCTATGCATGGCACCGCCTATCGCGGCGGTAACCACTTAGCTCGCCGCCTGCCACCGCCGCCAGGCTCCGGCAAAGCCCACTGCATTTCGCCACTTCCGCTTGCCACCGCCTATCGCCATCGACTTTCTCGACATTGCTCGCGGTCGACCCAGCTCCGCTCGGTTGGGTAATCTGCCGTACTGAGAGTTCTTTCTCATGGACAACAAGGTAACTAATTTAATGGGATATTATCTCATTTCTTATCCCAGTTCATCTTCCTCCTTTAATCACCCAGCCAAAATCGCCGTGAATTCATTTCTATTCGAGTTGGTTTGAGGGTTTTCTTCCGTTCATAGAGTGTACAGTGCGCGGACACATCAGGACTTTGCGGCCTCCGCTAGACATTCCATCTCACTGTACCAGATGACTTGAGGATGCGCGCGGTATGTTCAATCTCACCCTAAATCGGTTGGTATGGCCTACTTTCCTAAACATATTCTAAATATTGCTAGATTTGGATAAAAGGTTCCACATGCACCATATATGTCAAAGGGCATTCCCCCCTCTTCTTTCTATATTAGGCAAATTAATGATGTATTGTTCTTTTGATTACTCTCATATTTCCATGACATCATTTTTACCCTATCAGTTTAATTATAGATTTTTGTCCTTCGATTTCAACTGCTGTACAGTTCTTTCAATTTGGGTCCATATTTGCATGTTACCATATTTTCTTTAACAATCCTACCATTTTCTGCAGCGCGCCCCTTGCTATGCAACATAATCTGTAGTGCATAATCTTTTCCTTTACATCAATCAAGACTGCAGGGATGTCATACTGAACACAAACCATGGATTTACAAACGTTGCTACTATAAGACTTGATGAACGTGGTGACTCCTATCTTGGCACTGGCCTTTGGAAAGAAATTTCTAAGATTTATGTACTGAAAGCTGGCACTATAATTGCACTGCACATAAAAGGGCCTGGTCATGAGATATATGCTAACTTCGCCGACGATATCATCCATCCAGACTTTATTCGAAGTAAGTTTTCTTTTCAAGTATCTGCATGTTGACTTACCCAGCAATATCAAATGAATTGTGTAGTATTTAAGCAATCAATTGTTATTCCATTTTCTTACTATATTCCTACCTAATAACTTCTAGTTACCAATACACTTTTCTATTGCCCTGTTTTAATTAAATATTCCCTATACTCCCACTTCTATCAGAAATTGCCGCTAACAAGGAGACTCCGGAGGTGGAGAACGGGGTTGCCAACAAGCGGAGGCAGGGCGAGCAAGAACCGCAAGCGACTCCAGCAGGCCTAGACTTCATCACTAACCTCCTCGATGATACGTTGACAACCATCATCTCCCTCCTCCCAATCAAATATGGGGCCTGAACAACCGTCCTTTCCCGGCGGTGGCACCCCCTATGGAACCCCACCCCTCTCGACCTCATCGACACCCACAAGCTCTGCCATGGCTATCGCAAAATCTTGGATGCGTTCTCCAAGATCCTCGGCAGTCACCTTGGCCCAACCAGAGGCCTTATAATGGGCAAGTTCCGTTCCAACGGCAAGGACCGAGCCAAGATTGACGATTGGTTCCGATCCCCCGCCCTAGATTAGCTCGAGGAGCTCACTTTTGATGATGGGCATATGCGCTCATTGCCAACGTCCGCGCTCCGCCTTGTGCCGACGCTCGCGCGTCGCCAAGTTTAGGAACTGCCATCCCCCCTTAATGACGGGCCCGGTCTTATTCTACCACGAATGAAGAACCTCGAGCTCATCGCCGTATGCCTCCCGAACGGTGACATGGAGCGCCTACTCCGTGGTTGTACTGCACTCGAGTACCTTCGTCTTCAGGCGATCAATGGGTTGAGTAGCTTCCACATCACCTCCATGACTCTCCGGACTATTTATGTGTGTTGCTGGTGCGGTAGGAAGACATCAAAAGATGTGTACCACGATATGGTCATTAAGGACACACCTGCACTTGAGAGATTACTTGTAGTTGATCAAGAAGGTCCAACAAGAATCAATGTCATTTCTGCGCCGAAATTGACAATGGTGGGCTAGTCGTTTGACAAATACTCTGAACTTGTTATTGGATCCACACTCGTTTAGGTACAACAACCACCTTCTACCTCCCCTTCTACAAATTAACATTATTTCTAATTTTGAAGATGTTTCTTCGTCTATTATCCAGGAAATGATTCCGACAAGCTTGACCCCAAAACTGCGCACGATGAAGGTCTTGGCACTAGAATCTACCGGCCCCAACCTGGAGCAAGTGTCAGTTTCCTGAGATGCTTTCCGTGCCTCGAGAAGTTATATATCGAGGTGATGTTGCTTTCCTATTAAATGTTAACCATAAGGAAGTTCAAGTTGTGACACCTTTTTCCAAGTTTACAATGACAATGTACTACGATTTCTGAAGGATTCTTTTGGAGGATTTTAGTACATACATGTCCCCCCATATTGGTTGCTTGATCCATATGGTTACAATCCATAAGCATTTCTCCTTTGGATTCATCTGTACTAGTTTTCTTAGGGAACTTTTCATCCAGTCCAACCTCTTGTGAAGAAGGCTACATTTTTCTAGAATGTATCAAATGCCCATGTTAATCATGTTAGATCGAAGATGGCATGTTAGTGCATTTTACAAATCCTGCAAACCAAATAGGCCTGCAGTAGTGTTCAAAACTGCATGTAGGCACTAACATATTTTCTTCTTTTGCAGATAAGATTAGGCCCAGTGGTGGATAACGTGATACAATATAACAATCATGTCGAAAGCCTAGATCTGCATCTGTCAGAAATAACTTTGAACTCCTACCGAGGGACCCTACCGGAGGGGAAAACTTTGTTTTTGCCACTCTAGAATTTGGCATCTCACTTTTTCCACTCCTACCTTTTGACAATACATCACAAATGCCATTGGATGGCAAAAGCAATAATTTTTTATATCACTTTTGCCACTCTTAGATTTTGAAATGTATCACAATTGCCACTTTGAAAATTTTGTTTTTGCCGCAGAATGGCAATTGTGATAATTGTCAAAAGCTAAGGGTGGCAAAAGTGATATGTCAAATTGTAGAGTGGCATAAGCAAAGTGGGCAAAAACTAGATTGGCTAAAACAAAATTTTCCCTTACCGGAGATTATATTCGCCAGGTTCTTTGTTTTGAGAGCAAAGGTGTTGAAGGCAATGAGAAATGAGGTTTTCCCTACATTTATTTTGCAAAAATGAATGGTTTGTTGATCAACGCCGGCGCCCGCGGCAGAATGGAATAGACTCCGAAAATGATGAATTTCAATTTGGAACTTCATATGACAGAGTAATCGGAAGTCATCATGTCAACCCCATACATGATTTCTCAGTGCTTGACCCCTTTGCAAAAATTATGAGGTTTCGAAACCAGACTTAAAAGTAGTAATATTAGTTTGAACCTCTCTGATATCGATGTTCAGCGGATCAGCGCGAGCGTTTGCTGCTAATGAGCTGAATTTCATTTCTAATATCAGCTTGAACCTTGTAATCTTCGAATTTGAGCCATAAAACTCTAGAATTTGAACCTTGTAATATTTCGAGCTTTTGTGGTACAATCGTTGAAATGGCATTGTATGCGACTCGTATATTGGTAGCACTATTTTGACCTTAATATGCAATGGTCTTAGATTTTATTAACCATTCTCGAATCTGTTTACCTTGTCAGTCTCATAGCACACGATCTGTATAGCTAACTCGACTGCGATCTTCGACATTATTGCACACAATTGGTTTCTTCAACTGTGTGCCATATAGAGCACAAAATTAATTATCACACTCGAGTGTCCATCATCACCCTTCTGTGTAACTTTGACCTCATCACCCATGGGTAAAATTATGACCGAAGTCATTCCACACACTTCGTTTTTACAAAGCTTTTTGCCAATAAACGCCCATGATTTGTCCCTCTTCTAGCCGAGGCGTGGCCAAACTAGCCAGGCAGGAAGCTAGCGCGGTGAACTATGCGGTAGCGCGGGAACAGGCTCACCGATGATACATTTGGCGCCTCTTTGAGCCCACGCGTGATCAAACGAAACACGTGTGATGCAGTGTTGTCAAGCGTGCACTGGAATCCTTCTCTATGAACGTTGTGACAAGACGTGACGATTACATGCCGGACGGCTCCCATTTATTACATCAGCCATTTACCCTTGTGTCTCTTCAACCTTTCGATCGCGCCCCACCATTGCAAGAAGCACACCCTGCACGAGAAATTCTTAGAAGGTATCCTGCGCAGCTCCAATGGCGCTCCGAGCGGCTACCTATGACGAGCAGCAGTTCACCATGTGACGCCCCGAGACCGATGTGCCAGGTGTCTTCCAGTTATTCGCTGTTGTTGCCTTGTCATTGCTTGCGTGTCATGCATCTCATATCATGTCATCATGTGCATTTCATTTGCATACGTGTTCGTCTCATGCATCCGAGCATTTTCCCCGTTGTCCGTTTTGCAATCCGGCGCTCCTATGTCCTCCGGTGTCCCTTTCTACCTCTTTTCGTGTGCGGGTGTTAAACGTTTTCGGATTGGACCAAGACTTGTCATGCGGCCTTGGTTTACTACCGGTAGACCGCCTGTCAAGTTTCGTGCCATTTGGACTTCGTTTGATACTCCAACGGTTAACCGAGGGACCGAAAAGGCCTCGTGTGTGTTGCAGCCCAACACCCCTCCAAGTGGCCCAAAACCCACCTAAACCTGTTCCATCATCTAGAGCGTTCGATCACGATCGCGTGGCCGCAAACCGCACCTCATTTGGACTCTCCTAGCTCCTCTACCTATAAAAGAGCACCCCTCCCGAAATCGGATCATCCCTAACCCTAGATCCCTTCTCCTCGCGCCACCGGACAACATCCACGCCGACGGACACGTCCGACTTCGCCGTCCGCCGCCACGTGGCGTCTCTATTCGTGCCGCCCGTGTGCCACTTCGCCGCGCCGCCGGGCCCCGCCGAGGCCCATCGCTGGCCTGCTCTGGGCGAACCGGGCCAGATCCCGCCCGTCCGCCCGAGCCTCGTTCGCCGCCTTCCTCGCCGGCGCGCGCCCGCCATCGCCGGCAGCCGCCTTCGCTCGCCGGCACGCGCCCCGTCGCCCGAACGCCTCCCCGCCGCCGTCCCGGAGTGCACGGCCTCGATCCGAGCCCAAGGAGGAGCGCCACCGCCGCCTGCTTCCAGATCCGGCGCCGCCGCTGCGGCTCCGGCCATCCCGTCGCTGGAGCTTCGGTCGCGCCGTCGCCGCCGGACGAGATCGGGAGGATCCCCGATCCGCATCGCCGTTGACCGCGGCCCCGAGCTGGGCCAGGCCAGCTTCCGCCCCGATTCCGGCCCATCTTCGACCGAGGCCCAGCAACCCCACCTCGGCCTGCTTCCTTCGCCCGTTGACTTTTCCCGGAGAGGTCTATTTTTTTTGTCTAAGTCCCAGATCTGCATATTTTTTAGCATTATTCATCATGTCATAACTCTGCACTCGTAGCTCCGATTCGCTGCGTGTAGCATATCAAAATGTTCGTCTCGACGAGTACATCATTTCATCTCATTGCATCATTTTCATTTGAGCTCATCTTGATGCCCGAAATGTTGTTGGAAGAGGGCTATGTGATGAATTTGTCAGATCTGTTTCAGCAAATGGCCTTTTGTCATTTTTGCCATGATTAATGTGTGCATGCTATGATCCTGAGCTCTACATGTGTTTTGTAAATGCCATGTTATCTTTACAGAGGTGTTGCCATGTATTTTTGTGATCTTTGTGGTGACTAGCACAAGCATGCAAAGTAGGCTACTCGTTGATGCTGATTTCAGGGACTTAGAATTTCACTAAGTCCTTGTCCTGTTTATTGTTTTTATGCCATATGTTCATGTTGTTTCCTAGTGATACGTGCCTCTTTTGAGGATGATCAGTAAGGATGTTTTGTTAATATTGTGGTGCTCTATCCATCCGTGTCTTTGTTTGCAATTATGGAGCACCCTAGCTTGAGTCAATCGAGCTCTACTTTTGCTATAAAATGTTCCTGGCAGATTGTTAACATGTTTAGCGATTTTGCCGAGGTTGTTGCTATTGATCCGTGCATGCTATGTTATTGTTCTTGCCATGTCTAGCTTATGCCATGTCTTCTTGATGGGTGTATGCTTAGTTTCATCATGCTTTTAGTGAGTGCATCGAGCTCGTAAACATGCCTACTTGTTAATCTGTTTTGCATGCTCCAGTTTTTCACCAAGTCTGAATCTGTTTATGTTTTTGCTATGTTCACATGCTTGCAATTGTATTTTCTGATCCCTTTTGGCTCATGGTCACTAAGGGACTTTTGTTAATGCTTTGAGTAGCTTCATGCCAATGCCTTGCTTTGCCATGATATGTTCCTGTAGCATATAGTTATCGTGCTCTAAACATTGCTTCCTGATGATAAATTCCTGACATGCTGTTAATTTCACTAAGTCTGAAACCTGTTATCTTTTGCACTTTTGCCATGCTTGTTTGAACCTGTTAATGAGTGAATTAGCCGTAGCTCAGTGTTCATCTTTTGTCAAGCATCATGAGTGGATCCCTGCCATGTATTTTGTTGTCATGTTTGAGTGCTGTAGCATATTTATCTTGATGCATTTAGATGGCTACTTGCTGATTATCGCAGACCGGTGCCATATTTGTTTTGCTTGCCATTTCCAAACCGTGCATCCGATTCCGGTGATCTTTATATCGATTTCGACCGAAATCACCTCACCTTTCCAGTGGCACTCTTGGTTTTTCCAAGTTGAGGCCAGGTTCAATCATTCCTTTCCAAATCATGCATATGCACCGCATACCGCATCCCGCATATCATGCCATGTTCATGTGTTGGTTGTTTACTATGTTGTGTGCTTCTTTCCGGTGTTGCTTCTTCGGGTTGGTTCCGATAACGTGCGTTTGTGAGGAACCGTTCGACTATGTCTATTTGTCTTCTTCATGGACTCGTTCTTCTTCCTTGCGGGATTTCAGGCAAGATGACCATACCCTCGAAATCACTTCTATCTTTGCTTGCTAGTTGCTCGCTCTTTTGCTATGCCTATTGCGATACCTACCACTTGCTTATCATGCCTCCCATATTGTTAAGCCAAGCCTCTAACCCACCTTGTCCTAGCAAACCGTTGTTTGGCTATGTTACCGCTTTGCTCAGCCCCTCTTATAGCGTTGTTAGTTGCAGGTGAAGATTGGAGTTTGTTCCTTGTTGGAACATGGATATTTTGTTGGGATATCACAATATCTCTTATTTAATTAATGCATCTATATACTTGGTAAAGGGTGGAAGGCTCGGCCTTATGCCCTGGTGTTTTGTTCCACTCTTG
>NC_053027.1:482277811-482372782 GCF_003073215.2 Triticum urartu
TTATATTATGAGTTTACGCATTTTGATGTACCGAAGGTTGTTCGGAGTCCCGGATGTGATCACGGACATGACGAGGAGTCTCGAAATGGTCGAGACGTGAAGATTGATATATTGGAAGCCTATGTTTGGATATCGGAAGTGTTCCGGGTGAAATCGGGATTTTACCGGAGTACCGGGAAGGTTACCGGAACCCCCCGGGAGCTAAATGGGCCATGATGGGCCTTGGTGGAAAAGAGAAGAGGCAGCCCTACATGGGCTGCGCGCCTCCCCCTTCCCCTAGTCCTATTAGGACTAGGAGAGGTGGCCGGCCCCCTCTCTCTCTTTTCCCCCTCCGCGAATCCTATTCCAACTAGGATTGGGGGGGGGGAATCCTACTCCCAGAGGGAGTAGGACTCTCCTGGCGCGCCACACCTTGGCCGGCCAGCCTCCCCCCCTCTAGTCCTTTATATACTGAGGCAGAGGCACCCTAGAACACACAAGTTGATCCACGTGATCTATTCCTTAGCCGTGTGCGGTGCCCCCAGCCACCATATTCCTCGATAATACTGTAGCGGAGTTTAGGCGAAGCCCTGCTGCTGTAGTGCATCAAGATCGTCACCACGCCGTCGTGCTGACGGAACTCTTCCCCGACACTTTGCTGGATCGGATTCCGGGGATCGTCATCGAGCTGAACGTGTGCTCAAACTCGGAGGTGCCGTAGTTTCGGTGCTTGATCGGTTGGATCGTGAAGACGTACGACTACTTCCTCTACATTGTGTCAACGCTTCCGCAGTCGGTCTGCGAGGGTACGTAGACAACACTCTCCCCCTCGTTGCTTTGCATCACCATGATCTTGCGTGTGCGTAGGAATATTTTGAAATTACTACGAAACCCAACAGTTGCTCCCCCGACGTACTTCTTCCTCCTATATATATCCACGTACCCCCAAACTATCAGATACGGAGCCAAAAACCTAATTCCACTGCTGCAACTTTCTATATCCACGAGATCCCATCTTGGGGCCTGTTCCGGAGCTCCACCGGAGGGGGCATCGATCACGGAGGGCTTCTACATCATCATCCAAGCCCCTCCGATGAAGTGTGAGTAGTTTATTTCAGACCTACGGGTCCATAGTTAGTAGCTAGATGGCTTCCTCTCTCTTTTTGGATCTCAATACAATGTTCTCCCCCTCTCTTGTGGAGATCTATTCGATGTAATCTTCTTTTTGCGGTGTGTTTGTTGAGACCGATGAATTGTGGGTTTATGATCAAGTCTATCTATGAATAATATTTGAATCTTCTCTGAATTCTTTTATGTATGATTGGTTATCTTTGCAAGTCTCTTCGAATTATCAGTTTGGTTTGGCCTACTAGATTGGTTGTTCTTGCCATGGGGGAAGTGCTTAGCTTTGGGTTCGATCTTGCGGTGTCCTTTCCCAGTCACAGAAGGGGCAGCAAGGCACGTATTGTATCATTGCCATCGAGGATAACAAGATGGGGTTTTTATCATATTGCATGAAACTATCCCTCTACATCATGTCATCTGGCTTAAGGCGTTACTCTGTTTTTAACTTAATACTCTAGATGCATGCTGGATAGCGGTCGATGAGTGGAGTAATAGTAGTAGATGTAGGCAGGAGTCGGTCTACTTGTCTCGGACGTGATGCCTATATACATGATCATACCTAGATATTCTCATAACTATGCTCAATTCTGTCAATTGCTCAACAGTAATTTGTTCACCCACCGTAGAATACTTAAGCTCTTGAGAGAAGCCACTAGTGAAACCTATGGCCCCCGGGTCTCTTTCTCATCATATCAATCTCCACCACTTTATTATTGCTTTGCTTTTTTTACTTTGCTTTTACTTTTCACTTTGCATCTCTATACCAAAAATACCGAAAAAATATTATTTATCATCTCTATCGGATCTCACTTTCATAAGTGACCGTGAAGGGATTGACAACCCCTAAGCGCGTTGGTTGCGTTGAGCTATTGTTTTTGTGTAGGTATGAGGGACTCACGCGTAGCCTCCTACTGGATTGATACCTTGGTTCTCAAAAACTGAGGGAAATACTTACGCTACTTTACAGCATCATCCTCCCCTCTTCGGGGAAATACAACGCAGTGCTCAAGAGGTACCAGTTGGCGAGACGACCATGTGACGACATGTTGATAGAGATCAAGATGATGGAGATCATGCTGTCATGCCGATGACGATAGAGATCATGACGGTACTTTGGAGATGGAGATCAAAGGCTCAAGATGATCATGGCCATATCATGTCACATATTTTGATTGCATGTGATGTTTATCCTTTATACATCTTATTTTGCTTAGTTCGGTGGTAGCATTATAAGATGATCTCTCACTAAATTTCAAGGTATAAGTGTTCTCCCTGACTATGCACTGTTGCGACGGTTCTTCGTGCTGAGACACCACATGATGATCGGGTGTGATAAGCTCTACGTTCACATACAACGGGTGCAAGCCAGTTTTGCACATGCAGAATACTCGGGTTAAACTTGACGAGCCTAGCATATGTAGATATGGCCTCGGAACACTGGAGACCGAAAGGTCGAGCGTGAATCATATAGTAGATATGATCAACATAGTGATGTTCACCATTGAAAACTACTCCATCTCACGTGATGATTGGACATGGTTTAGTTGACTTGGATCACGTGATCATTTAGATGACTAGAGGGATGTCTATCTAACTGGGAGTTCTTAAGTAATATGACTAATTGAACTCTAATTTATCATGAACTTAGTCCTGATAGTATTTGCATATCTATGTTGTAGATCAATTGCTCGCGTATAGCTTCCCTGTTTTATTTATGATATGTTCCTAGAGAAAACTATGTTGAAAGATGTTAGTAGAAATGATGCGGACTAGGTCCGTGATCTGAGGATTATCCTCATTGCTGCACAGACAAATTATTTCCTTGATGCACCACTAGGTGACAGACCTATTGCAGGAGCAGATGCAGACGTTGTTAACGTTTGACAAGCTCAGTATGATGACTACTTGATAGTTTAGTGCACCATGCTTTACGTCTTAGAACCGGGACTTCAAAAATGTTTTGAACGCCATGGAGCATATAAGATGTTCCAAGAGTTGAAATTGGTATCTCATACTCATGCCCATGTCAAGAGGTATGAGACCTCTGACAGTACTTTGGCTACAAGATGGAGGAGAATAGCTCAACAAGTGAGCATGTGCTCAGAATGTCTGAGTACTACAATCACTTGAATCAAGTGGGAGTTAATCTTCCCGATAAGATAGTGATTGACAGAGTTCTCTAGTCACTATCACCAAGTTACTAGAACTTCATGATGAACTATAATATGCAAGGGATAACGGAAACGATTCCCAAAGCTCTTCGCGATGCTGAAATCGATGAAGGTAGAAATCAAGAAAAGCATCAAGTGTTGATGGTTGACAAGACCACTAGTTTCAAGTAAAAGGCAAGGGAAAGAAAGGGAACTTCAAGAAGAATGGCAAGCAAGTTGCCACTCCCATGAAGAATCCCAAAGCTAGACCCAAGCCTGAAACTGAGTGCTTCTACTGCAAAGGAAGTGGTCACTGGAAGTGGAACTGCCCTAGATACTTGGCGGATAAGAAGGATGGCAAAGGTATATTTGATATACATGTTATTGATGTGTACTTTACTAGTGTTTATATCAAACCCCTCAGTATTTGATACTAGTTCAGTTGCTAAGATTAGTAACTCGAAACGGGAGTTGCAAAATAAACAAAGACTAGTTGAGGACGAGGTGACAATGTGTGTTGGAAATGATTCCAAGGTTGATAAGATCACCATCACACGCTACCTTTACCTTCGGGATTAGTGTTGAACCTAAAATAAATGTTATTTGGTGTTTGCGTTGAGCATAATATGATTGGATCATGTTTATTGCAATACGGTTATTCATTTAAGTCAAAGAATAATTGTTATTCTCTTTACATGAATAAAACCTTCTGTGGTCATACACCCAATGTGAATGGTTTATTGAATCTCGATCGTAGTGATACACATATTCATAATATTGAAGCCAAAAGATGCAAAGTTAATAATGATAGTGCAACCTATTTGTGGCACTGCCGTTTAGGTATTGGTGTAAAGCGCATAAAGAAACTCCATGTCGATGGACTTTTGGAATCACTTGATTATGAATCACTTGATGCTTGCGAACCATGCCTCATGGGCAATATGACTAAGACTCCGTTCTCCGGAACAATGGAGCGAGCAACTGACTTATTGGAAATAATACATACCGATGTATGCGATCCGATAAGTGTTGAGTCTCGCGGCGGGTATCGTTATTTTCTGACCTTCACAGATGATTTGAGCAGATATGGGTATATCTACTTAATGAAACATAAGTCTGAAACATTTGAAAAGTTCAAAGGATTTCAGAGTGAAGTGGAAAATCATCATAACAAGAAAATAAAGTTTCTATGATTTGATCGCGGAGAAGAATATTTGAGTTACGAGTGTGGTCTTCATTTGAAACAATGTGGAATAGTTTCGCAACTCACGCCACCTGGAACACCACAACATAATGGTGTGTACAAACGTTGTAATCGTATTTTATTGGATATGGTGCGATCTATGATGTCTCTTACTGATTTACCACTATCGTTTTGGGGTTATGCATTAGAGACAGCTGCATTCACATTAAATAGGGCACCATCTAAATCCGTTGATATGACACCATATGAACTATGGTTTGGTAAGAAACCAAAGCCGTCGTTTCTTAAAGTTTGGGGTTGCGATGCTTATGTGAAAAAGTTTCAAACTGATAAGCTCGAACCCAAATCGGAGTAGTGTGTCTTCATAGGATACCCAAAAGAAACTGTTGGGTACACCTTCATCACAGATCCGAAGGCAATATATTTTGTTGCTAAGAATGGATCCTTTCTAGAGAAGGAGTTTCTCTCAAAAGAAGTGAGTGGGAGGAAAGTAGAACTTGATGAGGTAATTGTACCTTCTCCCGAATTGGAAAGTACTTCATCACAAAAATCAGTTCCAGTGATTCCTACACCAATTAGTGAGGAAGCTAATGATGATGATCATGAAACTTCATATCAAGTTACTACCGAACCTCGTAGATCAACCATAGTACGGTCCGCACCTGAGTAGTACGGTAATCCTGTTCTGGAAGTCATGTTACTAGACAATGACGAACCTACGAACTATGAGGAAGCGATGATGAGCCCAGATTCCGCAAAATGGCTTGAGGCCATGAAATCTGAGATGAGATCCATGTATGAGAACAAAGTATGGACTTTGATTGACTTACCCGATGATCGGTGAGTCATTGAGAATAAATGGATCTTCAAGAGGAAGACGGATGATGATAGTAGTGTTACTATCTACAAAGCTCGAATTGTCGCAAAACGTTTTCGACAAGATCAAGGTGTTGACTACGATGATATTTTCTCACTCGTATCGATGCTTAAAAGTCTGTCCGAATCATGTTAGCAGTTGCCGCATTTTATGAAATCTGGCAAATGGATGTCAAAACTGTATTCCTTAATGGATTTCTTAAAGAAGAGTTGTATATGATGCAACCAGAAGGTTTTGTCAATCCTAAAGGTGCTAACAAAGTGAGAAAGCTCCAGCGACCATCTATGGACTGGTGCAAGCATCTCGGAGTTGGAATATATGCTTTGATAAAGTGATCAAAGCATATGGTTTTATACAGACTTGCGGTGAAGCCTGTATTTACAAGAAAGTGAGTGGGAGCACTACATCATTTCTGATAAGTATATGTGAATGACATATTGTTGATCGGAAATAATGTAGAATTTTCTGGAAAGCATAAAGGAGTGTTTGAAAGGAGTTTTCCAAAGAAAGACCTTTGTGAAGCTACTTACATATTGAGCATCAAGATTTATAGAGATAGATCAAGACACTTGATATATTTTCAAAGAGTAGATACCTTGACAAGATTTTGAAGTAGCTCAAAATAGAACAGTCAAAGAAGGAGTTCTTGCCTGTGTTGCAAGGTGTGAAGTTGACTAAAGACTCAAAACCCGACCACGACAGAAAATAGAAAGAGAATGAAAAGTCATTCCCTTTGCCTCAGTCATAGGTTCTATAAAATATGTTATGCTGTGTACCAGACCTATTGTGTACCTCACCATAAGATTGGCAAGAGGGTGCAATAGTGATCCAGGAGTGGATCACTGGACAACGGTCAAAAATATCCTTAGTGGAATAAGGAAATGTTTCTCGGTTATGGAGGTGACAAAGAGTTTGTCGTAAAGAGTTACGTCGATGCAAGCATTGACACCAATCTGGATGACTCTAAGTCTTGATCTAGATACATATTAAAAGTTGGAGCAATTAGCTAGAGTAGCCCCGTGCAAAGCATTGTAGACATAGAAAATTTGCAAAATACATACAGCTCTGGATGTGGCAGACCCATTGACTAAATTTCTCTCACAAGCAAAACATAATCACTCTTTGGGTGTTAATCACATAGCAATGTGAACTAGATTATCGACTCTAGTAAACCCTTTGGGTGTTAGTCACATGGAGATGTGAACTAATCACATAAAGATGTGAACTATTCGTGTTGAATCACATGACGATGTGAACTACATTATTGACTCTAGTGCAAGTGGGAGACTGAAGGAAATATGCCCTAAAGGCAATAATAATGTTGTTATTTATATTTCCTTATATCATGATAAATGTTTATTATTCATGCTAGAATTGTATTAACCGGAAACTTAGTACATGTGTGAATACATAAACAAACAGAGTGTCACTAGTATGCCTCTACTTGACTAGCTCGTTAATCAAAGATGGTTAAGTTTCCTAGCCATGGACAAAGAGTTGTCATTTGATAAGCGGGATTACATCATTAGAGAATGATGTGATTGACTTGACCCATCCGTTAGCTTAGCATGATGATCGTTACAGTTTCATTGCTACTGCTTTCTTCATGACTTATACATGTTCCTTAGACTATGAGATTATGCAACTCCCGAATACTGGAGGAACACCTTGTGTGCTATCAAACGTCACAATGTAACTGGGTGATTATAAAGATGCTCTACAAGTGTCTCCGATGGTGTTTGTTGAGATGGCATAGATTAAGATTAGGATTTCTCACTCCGAGTATCGGAGAGGTATCTCTGGGCCCTCTCGTTAATGCACATCACTATAAGCCTTGCAAGCAATGTGACTAATGAGTTAGTTATGGATGATGCATTACGGAACGAGCAAAGAGACTTGCCGATAACGAGATTGAACTAGGTATTGAGATACCGACGATCGAATCTCAGGCAAGTAACATACTGATGACAAAGGGAACAACGTATATCGTTATGTGGTTTGACCGATAAAGATCTTCGTAGAATATGTAGGAACCAATATGAGCATCCAGGTTCCTCTATTGGTTATTGACTGGAGATGAGTCTCGGTCATGTCTACATAGTTCTCGAACACATAGGGTCCGCACGCTTAATGTTTTGTGACGATTTGTATTATGAGTTATGTGACTTGATGACCAAAGTTTGTTAGGAGTCCCGGATGAGATCGGGGACATGACGAGGAGTCTCAAAATGGTCGAGACATAAAGATCGATATATTGGAAGGCTATATTCGAAAATCGGAAAGGTTCCGAGTGATTCGGGTATTTTTCGGAGTACCGAAGAGTTACGGGAATTCGTATTGGGCCTTAATGGGCCATACGGGAAAGGAGAGAAAGGCATCAAGGGTGGCCGCGCCCCTTCCCCATGGACTGGTCCGAATTGGACTAGGGAAAGGGGGCGCCCCCTTCCTTCCTTCTCCTTCTCCCTTCCCTTTTTCCTATTCCATGTGGGAGGTGGAATCCTACTAGGACTAGGGAGTCCTAGTAGGACTCCACACTTTGGGCGCGCCCTATGAGGGCTGGCCTCCTCCTCCCTCCATCCTTTATATACATGGCCAGGGGGCACCCCATAGACAGACAAGTTGATCATTGATCCCTTAGCCGTGTGCGGTGCCCCCCTTCACCATAATCCACCTCGGTCATATCATAGTGGTGCTTAGGCGAAGCCCTGTTCCGGTAGCATCATCATCACCGTCATCACGTCCTCGTGTTGACGAATCTCTCCCTCGACACTCTACTACATCGTGAATTCATGGGACGTCACTGAGCTGAACGTGTCCAGATCGCGGAGGTGTCGTACGTTCGGTACTAGGATCGGTCAATCATGAAGACGTACGACTACCACAACCATGTTGTCAAAACGCTTCCGCTTACGGTCTACAAGGGTACGTAGACAATACTCTCCCCACTCGTTGCTATACATCACCATGACCTTGCGTGTGCGTAGAATTTTTTTTGAAATTTCTGCGTTCCCTAACAGTGGTATCAGAGCCAGGTCTATGCGTAGATGTTATATGCACGAGTGGAACACAAAGGAGTTGTGGGCGTGGTTATATACATATTGCTTGCCGTCACTAGTTGATTCTTGATTCGGCGGTATTGTTGGATGAAGCGGCCCAGACCGCTATTACGCGTATGCCTACGCGAGACTGGTTCTACCAACGTGCTTCGCACACATGTGGCTGGTGGGTGTCAGTTTCTCCAACTTTAGTTGAATCGGATTCAATGAAGAGGGTTCTTTTAGAAGATCAAAAAACAATCACTATACCGCGTTGTCGTTTTTGATGCGTAGGTAAGAACGGTTCTTGCTCGGCCCGTAGCAGCCACGTAAAACTTGCAACAACAAAGTAGAGGATGTCTAACTTGCTTTTGCATGGCATGTTGTGATGTGATATCGTCAAGACGTGACGAGATATAAATTGTTATATGAGATGATCATGTTTTGATAAAGTTATTGGCAACTAGCAGGAGCATTATGGTTGTCTCTTTATTGCATAAGATGAAAGTGCCATATAATTGCTTTACTTTATCGCTATGCGATAGCAATAGTTGCAAGAGCAATAGTTGGTGATACGTCTCCAACGTATCTATAATTTTTTATTGCTCCATGCTATATTATCTACTGTTTTGGATATTATTGGGCTTTATTATCCACTTTTATATTATTTTTGGGACTAACCTATTAACTGGAGGCCCAGCTTAGAATTGCTGTTTTCTGCCTGTTTTAGGGTTTCGAAGAAAAGGAATATCAAACGGAGTCCAAACGGAATGAAACCTTCCGGAACGTGATTTTCTCACCGAATACGATTCAGGAGACTTGGACCCTACGTCAAGCCAATTAACAGGAGGCCACGAGGTAGTGGGCGCGCCTGCCCCCCCCCAGGCGCGCCCCCCACCCTTGTGGGACCCCAGTTGCTCCAGTGACGTACTTCTTCCTCCTATATATATCCACGTACCCCCAAATGATCAGATACGGAGCCAAAAACCTAATTCCACCGCCGCAACTTTCTGTATCCACGAGATCCCATCTTGGGGCCTGTTCCGGAGCTCCGCCGGAGAGGGAATCGATCACGGAGGGCTTCTACATCATCATCCGAGCCCCTCCGATGAAGTGTGAGTAGTTTATTTCAGACCTATGGGTCCATAGTTAGTAGCTAGATGGCATCTTCTCTCGTTTTGATTCTCAATACAATGTTCTCCCCCTATCTCATGGAGATCTATTCGATGTAATCTTCTTTTTGCGGTGTGTTTGTTGAGATCGATGAATTGTGGGTTTATGATCAAGTCTATCTATGAATAATATTTGAATCTTCTCTGAATTCTTTTATGTATGATTGGTTATCTTTGCAAGTCTCTTCGAATTATCAGTTTGGTTTGGCCTACTAGATTGGTTGTTCTTGCCATGGGGGAAGTGCTTAGCTTTGGGTTCGATCTTGCGGTGTCCTTTCCCAGTGACAGAAGGGGCAGCAAGGCACGTATTGTATCGTTGCCATCGAGGATAACAAGATGGGGTTTTTATCATGTTGCATGAAACTATCCCTCTACATCATGTCATCTTGCTTAAGGCGTTACTCTGTTTTTAACTTAATACTCTAGATGCATGTTGGATAGCGGTCGATGAGTGGAGTAATAGTAGTAGATGCACGCAGGAGTCGGTCTACTTGTCTCGGACGTGATGCCTATATACATGATCATACCTAGATATTCTCATAACTATGCTCAATTCTGTCAATTGCTCAACAGTAATTTGTTCACCCACCGTAGAATACTTATGCTCTTGAGAGAAGCCACTAGTGAAATCTATGGCCCCCGGGTCTCTTTCTCATCATATATCACTTTATTATTTCTTTGCTTTTTACTTTTCTTTTACTTTTCACTTTGCATCTCTATACCAAAAATACCAAAAAAAATATTATTTATCATCTCTATCAGATCTCACTTTCGTAAGTGACCATGAAGGGATTGACAACCCCTAAGCGCGTTGGTTGCGTTGAGCTATTGTTTTTGTGTAGGTACAAGGGACTCGCGCGTAGCCTCCTACTGGATTGATACCTTGGTTCTCAAAAACTGAGGGAAATACTTACGCTACTTTGCTGCATCATCCTCTCCTCTTCGGGGAAATCCAATGCAGTGCTCAAGAGGTAGCAGGAAGAATTTCTTGCGCCGTTGCGGGGGAGTCTGCGCAAAAGTCAACATACCAAGTACCCATCACAATCCCTATCTCCCGCATTACATTATTTGCCATTTGCCTCTCGTTTTCCTCTCCCCCAATTCACCCTTGTCGTTTTATTCGCCCTCTCTCTCTCTATCCTCCCTCTCCCTCTCTATTTGCCTCTTTTTGCTCGCTTGCCTTTTTGTTTGCTTGTGTGTTAGTTTGCTTGTTTGTCGCGATGGCTCAAGATAATACTAAATTGTGTGACTTTACCAATACCAACAACAATGATTTCCTTAGCACTCCGATTGCTCCTCTTACCGATGCTGAATCTTGTGAAATTAATACTGCTTTGCTGAATCTTGTCATGAAAGATCCGTTCTCCGGCCTTCCTAGTGAAGATGCCGCTACCCATCTTAATAGCTTCGTTGATTTGTGTGACATGCAAAAGAAGAAAGATGCTGATAATGATATTGTTAAATTGAAGCTATTTCTTTTTTCGTTTAGAGATCGTGCTAAAGCTTGGTTTCGTCTTTGCCTAAAAATAGTATTGATTCATGGAACAAGTGCAAAGATGCTTTTATCTCTAAGTATTTTCCTCCCGCTAAGATCATCTCTCTTAGAAACGATATTATGAATTTTAAGCAACTTGATCATGAACATGTTGCACAAGCTTGGGAGAGAATGAAATTAATGATACGTAATTTCCCTACTCATGGTTTAAATTTGTGGACGATTATACAAAAAATTTATGCCGGATTGAATTCTGCTTCTAGAAATCTTTTAGATTCGGCCGCGGAGGCACTTTTATGGAAATCACTTTAGGAGAAGCTACTAAACTCCTAGATAATATTATGGTTAATTATTCGCAATGGCATACTGGAAGATCTACTATAAAGGTGCATGTGATAGAAGAAATTAATGTTTTGAGTGGAAAGATGGACGAACTTATGAAATTATTTGCTAATAAGAGTGTTTATTCTGATCCTAATGATGTGCCCTTGTCTACTTTGATTGAGAATAATAATGAATCTATGGATGTGAATTTTGTTGGTAGGAACAATTTTGGTAACAACGCGTATAGAGGAAATTTCAACCCTAGGCCTTATCCTAGTAATCCCTCTAATAATTATGGTAATTCCTACAACAATTCTTATGGAAATTATAATAAGATGTCCTCTGATTTTGATTCTAATATTAAAGAATTTATTGCTTCGCAAAAGAATTTTAATGCTTTGATTGAAGAAAAATTGCTTAAGATTGATGATTTGGCTAGGAACATTGATAGAATTGCTCTTGATGTTGATTCTTTGAAACTTAGATCTATTCCACCTAAGCATTATATCAATGAGTCTCTCAAAGCCATGAGAATTTCCATTGACAAGTGCAAAGAAAGAACCGCTAGGATGCGCGCTAAGAAAGATGCCTTTATAAAAGCGTGTTCTTCTAGTTCCTATGAAAATAATGATGAAGATCTAAAAGTTATTGATGTGTCCCCTATTAAATCTTCAATTTTCAATATGAATCTTGATAATGATGGGACTGAATATGATCCACCTTTACCTAGAAGGCGTTCCAAGAATTCTGAATCTTTTGATCTTGATGCTAAATTTGATAAAAGTGGGATTGAAGAAATTAAAACCCTAGATTTTGCTAAACCCACTATTATGGACTTCAAGGAATTTAACTATGCAAATTGCTCTTTGATTGATTGTATTTCCTTGTTGCAATCCGTGTCAAATTCTCCTCACGCTTATAGTCAAAATAAAGCGTTTACTAAACATATCGTTGATGCCTTGATGCAATATTATGAAGAAAAACTTGAATTAGAAGTTTCTATCCCTAGAAAACTTTATGATGAGTGGGAACCAACTATTAAAGTTAAAATTAATGATCATTAGTTTTATGCTTTGTGTGATTTGGGTGCTAGTGTCTCTACTATTCCCAAAACTTTGTGTGATTTGCTAGATTTCCGTAATTTTGATGATTGCTCTCTAGACTTGCATCTTGCGGATTCCACTATTAAGAAACCTATGGGAAGAATTAATGATGTTCTTATTGTTGCAAATAGGAATTGTGTGCTTGTAGATTTTATCGTTCTTGATATAGATTGCAATTCTTCTTGCCCTATTATCCTCGGTAGACCTTTCCTTAGAACGGTTGGTGCAATTATTGATATGAAGGAAGGGAATATTAGATTCCAATTTCCATTAAAAAAGGGAATGGAACACTTCCCTAGAAAGAAAATAAAATTACCTTATGAATCTATCATGAGAGCCACTTATGGATTGCCTACCAAAGATGGCAATACCTAGATCTATTCTTGCTTGTTATGCCTAGCTAGGGGCGTTAAACGATAGCGCTTGTTGGGAGGCAACCCCATTTTATTTTTATTCCTTGATTTTTGCTCCTGTTTAGTAATAAATAAATTATTTAGACTCTGTTTTGGTTGTATCTTTTTGCGTTTAATTAGTGTTTGTGCCAAGTAGAACCGTTGGGAAGACTTGGGGAAAGTCTTGTTGAACTTGCTGTAAAAAGCAGAAACTTTAGCGCTCACGAGAACTGCTGTAGTTTTTATTTCGAGAGTGCTATTTAGTTAATTCTTTTTTAATATGATTAATAGATAAATTCCTCACATCCAGTAATTTATTTTAGAATTTTTGGGGTTCCAGATCTTGCTCTAGCTACAGATTACTACAGACTGTTCTGTTTTTGACAGATTCTGTTTTTCGTGTGTTGTTTGCTTATTTTGATAAATCTATGGCTAGTAAAATAGTTTATAAACCATAGAGAAGTTAGAATACAGTAGGTTTAACACCAATATAAATAAATAATGAGTTAATTACAGTACCTTGAAGTGGTCTTTTGTTTTCTTTCGCTAACGGAGCTCACGAGTTTTCTACTTTAAGTTTTGTGTTGTGAAGTTTTCAAGTTTTGGGTAAAGATTTGATGGATTATGGAACAAGGAGTGGCAAGAGACTAAGCTTGGGGATGCCCATGGCACCCCCAAGATAATCTAAGGACACCTAAAAGCCAAAGCTTGGGGATGCCCCGGAAGGCATCCCCTCTTTCGTCTACTTCTATCGGTAACTTTACTTGGAACTATATTTTTATTCACCACATGATATGTGTTTTGCTTGGAGCGCCTTTTATGATTTGAGTCTTTGCTTATTAGTTTACCACAATCATCCTTGCTGTACACACCTTTTGAGAGAGCCATACATAATTTAGAATTTGATAGAATACTCTATGTGCTTCACTTATATCTTTTGAGTTATATAATTTTGCTCTAGTGCTTCACTTATATCTCTTAGAGCACGGTGGTGGATTTGTTTTATAGAAACTATTGATCTCTCATGCTTAACTTAGATTATTTTGAGAGTCTTAATAGCATGGTAATTTGCTTAATAATAAATATGCTTGGTATTCAAGATTTGTAAAACCTTCTTTTGAAGTGCGTTGAATACTAAGAAAAAAATTGATGCTTGATAATTGTTTTGAGATATGAGGATGGTGATATTAGAGTCATGCTAGTTGGGTAGTTGTGAATTTGAGAAATGCTTGTGTTAAAGTTTGTGATTCCCGTAGCATGCACGTATGGTGAACCATTATGTGATCAAGTCGGAGCATGATTTATTTATTGATTGTCTTCCTTATGAGTGGCGGTCGGGGACGAGCGATGGTCTTTTCCTACCAATCTATCCCCCTAGGAGCATGCGCGTAATACTTTTCTTTGATAACTTTTAGATTTTTGCAATAAGTATATGAGTTCTTTATGACTAATGTTGAGTTCATGGATTATACGCACTTTCCTTCCTTCCACCATTGCTAGCCTCTCTAATACCGCACACTTTTTGCTGATATCATACACCCACCAAATACCTTCCTCAAAACAGCCACCATACCTACCTATCATGGCATTTCCATAGCCATTCTGAGATATATTGCCATGCAACTTTCCACCGTTCCTTTCATTATGACACGCTCCATCATTGTCATATTACTAGCATGATCATGTAGTTGACATCGTATTTGTGGCAAAGCCACCGTTCATAATTCTTTCATACATGTCACTCTTGATTCATTGCATAAACCGGTACACCGCCGGAGGCATTCATATAGAGTCATATTTTGTTCTAAGTATTGAGTTGTAATTGTTGAGTTGTAAGAAAAATAAAAAGTGTGATGATCATCATTTTTAGAGCATTGTCGCAAGTGAGGAAAGTATGATGGAGACTATTATTCCCCCACAAGTCGGGTTGAGACTCCGGACGAAAAAAAAAAGAGAAAAAGAGGCCATAAAAAAGAGAAGGCCCAAAAAATGAGAGAAAAAGAGAGAAGGGACAATGTTACTATCCTTTTACCACACTTGTGCTTCAAAGTAGCACCATGATCTTCATGATAGAGAGTCTCCTATGTTGTCACTTTCATATACTAGTGGGAATCTTTCATTATAGAACTTGGCTTGTATATTCCAATGATGGGCTTCCTCAAAATGCCCTAGGTCTTCGTGAGCAAGCGAGTTGGATGCACACCCACTTAGTTTCTTTTGTTGAGCTTTCATATACTTATAGCTCTAGTGCATCCGTTGCATGGCAATCCCTACTCACTCACATCGATATCTATTGATGGGCATATCCATAGCTCGTTGATATGCCTAGTTGATGTGAGACTATCTTCACCTCTTTTTGTCTTCTCCACAACCACCATTCTATTCCATATATAGTGTTATATCCATGGCTCACGCTCATGTATTGCGTGAAGATCGAAAAAGTTTTGAAAATGTCAAAAGTATAAACAATTGCTTGGCTTGTCATCGGGGTTGTGCATGATTTAAATACTTTGTGTGGTGAAGATAGAGCATAGCCAGACTATATGATTTTGTAGCGATAGCTTTCTTTGGCCATGTTATTTTGCTTTGTTAGTATGCTTGAAGTATTATTATTTTTATGTCAATATGAACTTTTGTCTTGAATCTTTTGAATCCGAATATTCATACCACAATTAAGAAGATTTACATTGAAATTATGCCAAGTAGCACTCCGCATCAAAAATTCTGTTTTTATCATTTACCTACTCGAGGACGAGCAGGAATTAAGCTTGGGGATGCTTGATACGTCTCCAACGTATCTATAATTTTTGATTGCTCCATGCTATATTATCTACTGTTTTGGACATTATTGGGCTTTATTATCCACTTCTATATTATTTTTGGGACTAACCTATTAACCGGAGGCCCAGCCCAGAATTGCTGTTTTTTGCCTGTTTTAGGGTTCCGAAGAAAAGGAATATCAAACGGAGTCCAAACGGAATGAAACCTTCGGGAACGTGATTTTCTCACTGAATACAACTCAGGAGACTTGGACCCTACGTCAAGCCAATTAACAGGAGGCCACGAGGTAGGGGGGCGCGCCTGCCCCCCCCCCAGGCGCGCCCCCACCCTCGTGGGCCCCTGTTGCTGAAGGAAATATGCCCTAGAGGCACTAATAAAGTTATTATTTATTTCCTTATATCATGATAAATGTTTATTATTCATGCTAGAATTGTATTAATCGGAAACATAATACATGTGTGAATACATAGACAAACAGAGTGTCACTAGTATGCCTCTACTTGACTAGCTCGTTAATCAAAGATGGTTATGTTTCCTAACCATGGACAAAAGAGTTGTTATTTGATTAACGAGATCACATCATTAGTTGAATGATCTGATTGACATGACCCATTCCATTAGCTTAGCACCTGATCGTTTAGTATGTTGCTATTGCTTTCTTCATGACTTATACATGTTCCTATGACTATGAGATTATGCAACTCCCGTTTGCCGGAGGAACACTTTGGGTGCTACCAAACGTCACAACGTAACTGGGTGATTATAAAGGAGCATTACAGGTGTCTCCAAAGGTAGATATTGGGTTGGCGTATTTCGAGATTAGGATTTGTCACTCCGATTGTCGGAGAGGTATCTCTGGGCCCTCTCGGTAATGCACATCACATAAGCCTTGCAAGCATTGCAACTAATGAGTTAGTTGCAAGATGATGTATTACGGAACAAGTAAAGAGACTTGCCAGCAACGAGATTGAACTAGGTATAGGATACCGACGATCGAATCTCGGGCAAGTAACATACCGATGACAAAGGGAACAACGTATGTTGTTATGCGATCTGACCGATAAAGATCTTCGTAGAATATGTAGGAGCCAATATGGGCATCCAGGTCCCGCTATTGGTTATTGACCGGAGACATGTCTCGGTCATGTCTACATTGTTCTCGAACCCGTAGGGTCCGCACGCTTAAGGTTACGATGACAGTTATATTATGAGTTTAGGCATTTTGATGTACCGAAGGTTGTTCGGAGTCCCGGATGTGATCACGGACATGACGAGGAGTCTCGAAATGGTCGAGACGTGAAGATTGATATATTGGAAGCCTATGTTTGGATATCGGAAGTGTTCCGGGTGAAATCGGGATTTTACCGGAGTACCGGGAAGGTTACCGGAACCCTCCGGGAGCTAAATGGGCCATGATGGGCCTTGGTGGAAAAGAGAAGAGGCAGCCCTACATGGGCTGCGTGCCTCCCCCTTCCCCTAGTCCTATTAGGACTAGGAGAGGTGGCCGGCCCCCTCTCTCTCTTTTCCCCCTCCGCGAATCCTATTCCAACTAGGATTGGAGGGGAATCCTACTCCCAGAGGGAGTAGGACTCTCCTGGCGCGCCACACCTTGGCCGGCCAGCCTCCCCCCCTCTAGTCCTTTATATACTGAGGCAGAGGCACCCTAGAACACACAAGTTGATCCACGTGATCTATTCCTTAGCCGTGTGCAGTGCCCCCAGCCACCATATTCCTCGATAATACTGTAGCGGAGTTTAAGCGAAGCCCTACTGCTGTAGTGCATCAAGATCGTCACCACGCCGTCGTGCTGACGGAACTCTTCCCCGACACTTTGCTGGATCGGAGTCCAGGGATCGTCATCGAGCTGAACGTGTGCTCGAACTCGGAGGTGTCGTAGTTTCGGTGCTTGATCGGTTGGATCGTGAAGACGTACGACTACTTCCTCTACGTTGTGTCTACGCTTCCGCAGTCGGTCTGCGAGGGTACGTAGACGACACTCTCCCCCTCGTTCCTTTGCATCACCATGATCTTGCGTGTGCGTAGGAAAATTTTGAAATTACTACGAAACCCAACAGTGGCATCCGAGCCTAGGTTTTATGATTTGATGTTATGTGCACGATAGAACACAAGTGAGTTGTGGGCGATATAAGTCATACTGCCTACCAGCATGTCATACTTTGGTTCGGCGGTATTGTTGGACGAGACGACCCGGACCAACATTACGCGTATGCTTACGCGAGACCGGTTTCCCCGACGTGCTTTGCACATAGGTGGCTTGCGGGCGACAGTCTCTCCAACTTTAGTTGAACCGAGTGTGACTACGCCCGGTCCTTGCGAAGGTTAAAATGGAGTCTATTTGACAAACTATCATTGTGGTTTTGATGCGTAGGTGAGATTGGTTCTTACTTAAGCCCGTAGCAGCCACGTAAAACTTGCAACAACAAAGTAGAGGACGTCTAACTTGTTTTTGCAGGGCATGTTGTGATGTGATATGGTCAAGACATGATGCTAAATTTTATTGTATGAGATGATCATGTTTTGTAACCGAGTTATCGGCAACTGGCAGGAGCCATATGGTTGTCGCTTTATTGTATGCAATGCAATCATGATGTAATGCTTTACTTTATCACTAAGCGGTAGCGATAGTCGTGGAAGCATAAGATTGACGAGACGACAACAATGCTACGATGGAGATCAAGGTGTCGCGCCGGTGACGATGGTGATCATAACGGTGCTTCAGAGATGGAGATCACAAGCACAAGATGATGATGGCCATATCATATCACTTATATTGATTGCATGAGATGTTTATCCTTTTATGCATCTTATCTTGCTTTGATTGACGGTAGCATTATAAGATGATCTCTCACTAAATTATCAAGAAGTGTTCTCCCTGAGTATGCACCGTTGCCAAAGTTCGTCGTGCCCAGACACCACGTGATGATCGGGTGTGATAAGCTCTACGTCCATCTACAACGGGTGCAAGCCAGTTTTGCACACGCAGAATACTCAGGTTAAACTTGACGAGCCTAGCATATGCAGATATGGCCTCGGAACACGGAGACCGAAAGGTCGAGCGTGAATCATATAGTAGATATGATCAACATAGTAATGTTCACCGATGAAACTACTCCATCTCACGTGATGATCGGACATGGTTTAGTTGATTTGGATCACGTGATCACTTAGAAGATTAGAGGGATGTCTTTCTAAGTGGGAGTTCTTAAATAATATGATTAATTGAACTTTAATTTATCATGAACTTAGTCCTGGTGGTATTAGCATATCTATGTTGTAGATCAATAGCTCGCGTTGTTGCTTTCATATGTTTATTTTGATATGTTCCTAGAGAAAATTGTGTTGAAAGATGTTAGTAGCAATGATGCGGATTGGATCCGTGATCTGAGGTTTATCCTCATTGCTGCACAGAAGAATTATGTCCTTGATGCACCGCTAGGTGACAGACCTATTGCAGGAGCAGATACAGACGTTATGAACGTTTGGCTAGCTCAATATGATGACTACTTGATAGTTTAAGTGCACCATGCTTAACGGATTAGAATCGGGACTTCAAAGACGTTTTGAACGTCATGGACCATATGAGATGTTCCAGGAGTTGAAGTTAATATTTCAAGCAAATACCCGAGTTGAGAGATATGAAGTCTCCAACAAGTTCTATAGCTAAAAGATGGAGGAGAATCGCTCAACTAGTGAGCATGTGCTCAGATTGTCTGGGTACTACAATCGCTTGAATCAAGTGGGAGTTAATCTTCCAGATAAGATAGTGATTGACAGAATTCTCTAGTCACCATCACCAAGTTAGTAGAACTTCGTGATGAACTATAATATGCAAGGGATAACGGAAACAACTCCCAAGCTCTTCGTGATGCTGAAATCAACGAAGGTAGAAATCAAGAAAACATCAAGTGTTGATGGTTGACAAGATCACTAGTTTCAAGAAAAGGGCAGAGGGAAGAAGGGGAACTTCAAGAAGAACAGCAAGCAAGTTGCTGCTCAAGTGAAGAAGCCCAAGTCTGGTCCTAAGCCTAAGACTAAGTGCTTCTACTGCAAAGGGACTGGTCACTAGAAGCGGAACTACCCCAAGTGATTGGCGAATAAGAAGGATGGCAAAGTGAACATAAGTATATTTGATATACATGTTATTGATGTGTACTTTACTAGTGTTTATAGCAAACCCTCAGTATTTGATACTAGTTCAGTTGCTAAGATTAGTAACTCGAAACGGGAGTTGCAGAATAAACAGAGACTAGTTAAGGGTGAAGTGACGATGTGTGTTGGAAGTGGTTCCAAGATTGATATGATCATCATCGTACACTCCCTATAATTTCGGGATTAGTGTTGAACCTAAATAAGTGTTATTTGGTGTTTGCGTTGAGCATGAATGTGATTTGATCATGTTTATTGTAATACGGTTATTCATTTAAGTAAGAGAATAAATTGTTGTTCTGTTTATATGAATAAAACCTTATATGGTTACACACCCAATGAAAATAGTTCATTGGATCTCGATCGTAGTGATACACATAATCATAATATTGAAACCAAAAGATACAAATTTAATAATGATGGTGCAACTTATTTGTGGCACTGCCGTTTAGGTCATATTGGTGTAAAGCGCATGAAGAAACTCCATGTTGATGGGCTTTTGGAATCACTTGATTATGAATCAGTTGATGCTTGCGAACCATGCCTCATGGGCAAGATGACTAAGACTCTGTTCTTCGGAACAATGGAGCGAGCAACAGATTTGTTGGAAATCATACATACTGATGTATGTGGTCCGATGAATATTGAGGCTCGCGACAAGTATCATTATTTTCTGATCTTCACAGATGATTTGAGCAGATATGAGTATATCTACTTGATGAAACATAAGTCTGAAACATTTGAAAAGTTCAAAGAATTTCAGAGTGAAGTGAAAAATCATCGTAACAAGAAAATAAATTTTCTACGATCTGATCGTAGAGAAGAGTGTTTGAGTTACGAGTTTGGCCTTCAGTTAAAAACAATGTGAAATAGTTTCACTACTCATGCCACCTGGAACACCACAATGTAATGGTGTGTCCGAACGTCATAACCATACTTTATTAGATATGGTGCGATCTATGATGTTTCTTACCGATCTACCACTATCGTTTTGGGGTTATGCATTAAAGACAGTTGCATTCACGTTAAAAGGGCACCATCAAAATCCGTTGAGACGACGCCTTATGAACTGTGGTTTGGCAAGAAACCAAAGTTGTCGTTTCTGAAAGTTTGGGGCTGCGATGCTTATGTGAAAAAGCTTCAACCTGATAAGCTCGAACCCAAATCGGAGAAATGTGTCTTCATAGGATATCCAAAGGAAACTATTGGATACACCTTCTATCACAGATCCGAAGTCAAGACTTTTGTTGCTAAATTCGGAAACTTTCTGGAAAAGGAGTTTCTCTCGAAAGAAGTGAGTGGGAGGAAAGTAGAAAACTTGATAAGGTAATTGTACCTTCTCCCTTATTGGAAAGTAGTTCATCACAGAAATCTATTCTTGTGACTACTACACCAATTAGTGAGGAAGCTAATGATGATGATCATGTAACTTCAGATCAAGTTACTACTGAATCTCGTAGGTAAACCAGAGTGAGATCCGCACCAGAGTGGTACGGTAATCCTGTTCTGGAAGTCATGTTACTAGACCATGACGAACTTGCGAACTATGAGGAAGCGATGATGAGCCCAGATTCCGCTAAATGGTTTGAGGCCATGAAATCTGAGATATGATCCATGTATGAGAACAAAGTTTGGACTTTGGTTGACTTGCCCGTTGATCGGCAAGCAATTGAAAATAAATGGATCTTCAAGAGGAAGACAGATGCTGATAGTAGTGTTACTATCTATAAAGCTAGAATTGTCGCAAAAGGTTTTCGACAAGTTCAAGATGTTGACTACGATGAGAGTTTCTCACTTGTATCTATGCTTGAGTCTGTCTGAATCATGTTAGTAATTGCCACATTTTATGAAATCTGGCAAATGGATAAACAAAACTGCATTCCATAATGGATTTATTAAAGAAGAGTTGTATATGATGCAACCAGAAGGTTTTGTCAATCCTAAAGGTGCTAACAAAATATGCAAGCTCCAGCGATCCATGTATGGACTGGTGCAAGCATCTCGGAGATGGAATATACGCTTTGATAAGTTGATCAAAGCATATAGTTTTATACAGACTTGCGATGAAGACTGTATTTACAAGAAAGTGAGTGGGAGCACTACAGCATTTCTGATAAGTATATGTGAATGACATATTGTTGATCGGAAATAATGTAGAATTATTCTGTAAAGCATAAAGGAGTGTTTGAAAGGAGTTTTTCAAAAGAAAGACTTCGGTGAAGCTGCTTACATATTGAGCTTCAAGATCTATAGAGATAGATCAAGACGCTTGATAAGTTTTTTCAATGAGTACATACCTTGACAAGATTTTGAAGTAGTTCAAGAATGCAGCAGTCAAAGAAAAAGTTCTTTCCTGTATTACAAGGTGTGAAGTTGAGTAAGACTCAAAGCCCGACCACGGCAGAAGATAGAAAGAGAATGAAAGTCATTCCCTATGCCTCAGTCATAGGTTCTATAAAGTATGCCATGTTGTGTACCAGATCTATTGTATACCCTGCACTGATTTGGCAAGGGAGTACAATAGTGATCTAGGAGTAGATCACTGGACAGCGGTCAAGATTATCCTTAGTAGAATAAGGAAATATTTCTCGATTATGGAGGTGACAAAAGGTTCGTCGTAAAAAGTTACGCCGATGCAAGTTTTGACACGGATCTGGATGACTCTAAGTCTCGATCTAGATATATATTGAGAGTGGGAGCAATTAGCTAGAGTAGCTCCGTGCAGAGCATTGTAGACATAGAAAATTGCACATTGTAGACATAGAAAATTTGCAAAATACATACAGCTCTGGATGTGGCAGACCCATTGACTAAATTTCTCTCACAAGCAACATGATCACTCTTTGGGTGTTAATAACATAGCGATGTGAACTAGATTATTGACTCTATTAAACCCTTTGGGTGTTAGTCACATGGAGATGTGAACTAACCACATAAAATGTGAACTATTGGTGTTAAATCACATCACGATGTGAAATAGATATTGACTCTAGTGCAAGTGGGAGACTGAAGGAAATATGCCCTAAAGGCAATAATAATGTTGTTATTTATATTTCCTTATATCATGATAAATGTTTATTATTCATGCTAGAATTGTATTAACCGGAAACTTAATACATGTGTGAATACATAAACAAACAGAGTGTCACTAGTATGCCTCTACTTGACTAGCTCGTTAATCAAAGATGGTTAAGTTTCTAGCCATGGACAAAGAGTTGTCATTTGATAAGCGGGATCACATCATTAGAGAATGATGTGATTGACTTGACCCATCCATTAGCTTAGCACGGCACGATGATCATTACAGTTTCATTGCTACTGCTTTCTTCATAACTTATACATGTTCCTCAGACTATGAGATTATGCAACTCTCAAATACCGGAGGAACACCTTGTGTGCTATCAAACGTCACAATGTAACTGGGTGATTATAAAGATGCTCTACAGGTGTCTCCGATGGTGTTTGTTGAGTTGGCATAGATCAAGATTAGGATTTGTCACTCTGAGTATTGGAGAGGAATCTCTGGGCCCTCTCGGTAATGCACATCACTATAAGCCTTGCAAGCAATGTGACTAATGAGTTAGTTACGGGATGATGCATTACGGAACGAGTAAAGAGACTTGCCGATAACAAGATTGAACTAGGTATTGAGATACCGACGATCGAATCTCGGGCAAGTAACATACCGATGACAAAGGGAACAACGTATATCGTTATGCGGTTTGACCGATAAAGATATTCGTAGAATATGTAGGAACCAATATGAGCATCCAGGTTCCGCTATTGGTTATTGACTGGAGAGGAGTCTCGGTCATGTCTACATAGTTCTCGAACCCGTAGGGTCCGCACGCTTAACGTTCTGTGACGATTTGTATTATGAGTTATGTGATTTGATGACCGAAGTTTTTTCGGAGTCCCGGATGAGATCGGGGACATGACGAGGAGTCTCGAAATGGTTGATACGTAAAGATCGATATATTGGAAGGCTATATTCGGACATCGGAAAAGTTCCGAGTGATTCGGGTATTTTTCGGAGTACCGAAGAGTTACGAGAATTCGTATTGGGCCTTAATGGGCCATACGGGAAAGGAGAGAAAGGCCTCAAGGGTGGACGCGCCCCTTCCCCATGGACTAGTCCGAATTGGACTAGGGAAAGGGGGCGCCCCTTTCCTTCCATATCCTTCTCCCTTCCCTTTTTCCTATTCCATGTGGGAGGTGGAATCCTACTAGGACTAGGGAGTCCTAGTAGGATTCCACACTTTGGGCGTGCCCTATGAGGGCCAGCCTCCTCCTCCCTCCATCCTTTATATACGTGGCCAGGGGGCACCCCATAGACAGACAAGTTGATCATTGATCCCTTAGCCATGTGCGGTGCCCCCCTCCACCATAATCCACCTCGGTCATATCATAGCGGTGCTTAGGCGAAGCCCTGTTCCGGTAGCATCATCATCACCGTCATCACGCCGTCGTGCTGACGAAGCTCTCCCTCGACACTGTACTGCATCGTGAGTTCGTGGGACATCACCGAGCTGAAGCTGTGAAGATCGCGGAGGTGTCGTACGTTCGGTACTAGGATCGGTCGATCGTGAAGACGTACGACTACATCAACCGCATTGTCATAATGCTTCCGCTTACGGTCTACGAGGGTACGTAGAAGATACTCTCCCCTCTCGTTGCTATGCATCACCATGATCTTGCGTGTGCGTAGGAATTTTTTTGAAATTACTGTGTTCCCCAACATTCCCAAGTGAGGCAAGTCCTTCGTGGGCGATGGCCATGGTGGGATAGACAAGGTTGCTTCTTCGTGGACCCTTCGTGGGTGGACCCCCCCCCCCCCCCCCGTGGACTCGTGCAACCGTTACCCTTCGTGGGTTGAAGTCTCCATCAACGTGGATGTACGATAGCACCACCTATCCGAACCACGCCAAAAATCTCCGTGTCTCCAATTGCGTTTGCACACTCCAATCCCATCCCTTTACTTTCTTGCAATTTGCATGCTTTACTTTCCGCTGCTCATATACTCTTGCCATGCTTGCTTGAAATGTATTGTGAATGTTTAAACTTGTGCTAAAACTCCACCTTAACTTCAAGAACTTAAAAATTGCTACTTTTCTTTGTTGAGGGTCTAATCACCCCCCTCTATACACCTCTTCTCGATCCTTTCACATACAATCAAAAAGTGCATGGCAACCTTTGCTTCCCTCTGCGAAGGGCCTATCTTTTACTTTTATGCAAGAGTCAAAGTACCTCTCTATTTCTTTTTATTTTTCTCTTTTGGCAAGCACCATGTGGTGAGGAAAGACCTAGGCACATATATCCAGTTGGATATGGTGGGCATGAGTTTTTATTGTTGACATCACCCTTGAGGTGAATACGTTGGGAGGCGAAACTATAGGCCCCTATCTTTCTATGTGTCCGGTTTAAACTTTTTGCTCATGTTGTGTATGCGGTGAGTGTTAGCAATCATAGAAGACTATATGATGGTTGAGTATGTGGACTTGCCAAAAGGCTCCGATACGTGACCCTTCCTGAAAAGGTGATGAATTGTAGTTGCAAAGTTGACTGAGAACATAGTTTGTTGGTTTTCAATAGAGTTTGTGCTTTATACTTTGATGTTGTGATGAATTGTTACTTATCCATGAGAATTTTATGACAAAAAGTTTATAATAAAGTTTGTTATTGTTATAATAATATACATGATGCCTCTATGTTCGTATTTTGTTTTATCGGCACCTCTCTCTCTAAGCATGTGGACATGTTTTTCGCTTGAGGACAAGCGAGGTCTAAGCTTGGGGGAGTTGATACGTCCATTTTGCATCATGTTTTCCTACTGTTATTTATGATGTTTTATGCATAATAATGCTCTACGGAGTAATTCTAATGCCTTTTCTCTCATAATATACAAGGTTCACACAAAGAGGAAGAATATCGGCAGCTGGAATTTTGGAGCTGAAAAAGCTACGTCAGGCCACCAATTCTGCACAACTCCAAATGAGCTGAAACTCCATGGAGAATTTTATGGAATATTTAAGAATTATTGGAGCAAATAACTACCAGAGGGGGCCCACCGGGTGGGCACAACCCACCTGGGTGCGCCAGGGCCCCCAGGCGCGCCCTGGTGGGTTGTGCCCTCCTCGGCCCACCTCCGGTGCCCCTCTTCTGGTATATAAGTCATTTTGACCTAGAAAAAATAAGAGGAGGACTTTCGGGACGAAGCGCCACCTTCTCGAGGCAGAACTTGGGCAAGAGCACTTTTGCCCTCCGGCAGAGCGATTCCGCCGGGGGAACTTCCCTCCCGAAGGGGGAAATCATCGTCATCATCATCACCAACAACTCTCCCATCTTGGGGAGGGCAATCTCCATCAACATCTTCAACAGCACCATCTCCTCTCAAACCCTAGTTCATCTCTTGTGTTCAATCTTTATACCGGAACCTTAGATTGGTGCTTGTGGGTGACTAATAGTGTTGATTATATCTTTTAGTTGATTATTATATGGTTTATTTGGTGAAAGATTATATGTTCAGATCCATTATGCTATTTAATACCCCTCTGATCTTGAGCATGATTATCATTTGTGAGTTTTTACTTTTGTTCTTGAGGTCACGGGAGAAATCTTGTTGCGAGTAATCATGTGAATTTGATATGTGTTCGATATTTTGATGGTATGTATGTTGTGATTCTCTTAGTGGTGTCATGTGAGCGTCGACTACATGGCACTTCACCATATTAGGGCTTAAGGGAATGCATTGTGGAGTAGTTATTAGATGATGGGTTGCGAGAGTGACAAAAGCTTAAACCATAGTTTATGCGCTACTTCGTAAGGGACTGATTTGGATCCAAAAGTTTAATGTTATGGTTAGATTTTATCTTAATACTTTTCTCTTAGTTGTGGATGCTTGCGAGGGGGTTAATCATAAGTAGGAGGTTTGTTCAAGTAAGAACAACACCTAAGCACCGCTCCACCCACATATCAAATTATCAAAGTAGCGAATATGAATCAAACCAACATGATGAAAGTGACTAGATAAAATTCCCGTGTATCCTCAAAAACGCTTTGCTTATCATAAGAGACTGTTTTATCCTGTCCTTTGCCACAAAAGGATTGCGCTACCTTGCTGCATATTATTTGTCGTTACCGTTACTTTCTCGTTACAAAATATCTTACTATCAAACTACTCGTTATTTATAATTTCAGTGGTTATAGAGAATACTTTGCTAAAAATCACTTGTCATTTCCTTCTGCTCCTTGTTGGGTTCGACACTCTTACTTATCGAAAGGACTACGATTGTTCCCCTATACTCGTGGGTCATCAATAGCACATAAGGTATTCCTCCGGTATCCGGGAGTTGCATGATCTCATAGTCGAAGGAATACGTATTTGACATTAAGAAAGCAATAGCAATAAACTGAACGATCAAATGCTAAGCTAATGGATGGGTCTTGTCCATCACATCATTCTCCTAATGATGTGATATCCTTATCAAGTGACAACACATGTCCATGGTTAGGAAATCTTAACCATCTTTGATCAACGGGCTAGTCTAGTAGAGGCTTACTAGGGACATGGTATTTTTTATGTATCCGCACATGTATTTAAGTTTCCGATCAATACAATTCTAGCATGAATAATAAACCTTTATATTGAATAAGGAAATATAATAATAACAACTTTATTATTGTCTCTAGGGCATATTTCCATCATATACCCCTTACTTGAACATGGTGCTTTATACTATATATAATTATCCAACGATGTATATCCATCCTATAATGTTTGAGTAGATTCTTGAGAAGACTTTCCTGATTTATCCTTCTCCTTGGTTATCAAGCCTCCAATAGGAGAAGAATCCCAAGGGATTAACCAAGACCTCCATAACCATAGAATTGGGAAAATATCTACCTCTCAAGACCCCTCTTCTCTTAAAGATTAGGGGAAATCTTAACTTGCTTCTTTTCCCTTTGTTGTTTGTGAATCTTGATGTACTCCCTTCGTCCTGAATAACTTGTCATAGAAATAGATAAAAAGAATGTATCTAGAACTAAAATACGTCTAGATACATCCATTTCTGCGACGAGTAATTCCAGACGGAGGGAGTTTCTCTTTACTTTGGATGAATTGAGAGCACATGTTTGATGTGAACCTTGTTCATTAGTGTTACCTGTCTTGTGTTTTGTTTTGTTCTTTGTGATTTCTCCTTTGCCACCTCCAAATTGTGAAGATTGGGACAACCCAATGGCATTGCCTTGCATCATATAGCATGGAGGAAGCACTATAAACAAACACTTGTAGTTCAACACTCTACATCAACCATAATCCTCCCAAAGAACCTCTCGAAGAACTACAATATTGGGTACCAAGCATGGCTGATCGATGCACCACCAAGTTAGCCTCTACTAGGCAATTCTCAAATCTCATCACGAAAAGAACACAATCTTGATGTAATGCAACAGCCTCATCCGGTGACCGGATATTACCTCCGGTTTGCGTAGTGTTGATTGGCATCGGGAAGTTCGAACTGATCACCAGTTGCATCCCAAATTGCTTGCTATCGTCGTCATAGTCTTGGTAAACTTGCTTCCTTTTGATTGACCAAATTCAGAGACTGTGTGTCAGCAAATTTGCATGACATGGACCATGACTCTTGGATACATTTCTTCAAGCATAAGAACTCTTGGTCTTGGAGTTGAAACTAGGACAGAAAGCAACATGGGCCTATGCAGCAAACACAGGATGACATACTTATTATTTTTACTACGGGAAAGCGCATCGGCAGCCCAGTACGTTGGCCGAACCAATAGCAAGCCCACTTATAGATACCTCAAGGGACGAAAAAGGCCCTAAACATGCACAGGCACCTTTCCCTTCTCCTCGTTGCTGTCGAGTTTGATGCCCTTGTACCACATCGCGCAGGCCACGTACACGGCGAGGTCGACGAGCGAGAGCGCCGCGAGGAGGAAGTAGAACCTGTCGAGGTGGCCGGAGTTGAGGTTACCCGGGATCCACCCAGGCCTCCTGTCGCCGGCGGTGAGGCTGGTCACCACGCTGACCAGCATGATGCTCACGTAGTTCCCGAGCGAGATGGACGCCATGCACAGCGAGCTGCCGAAGCTCTTGACGCCGTCGGGCGCCTGCCCGTTGAAGAACTCCAGCTGCCCGACGTACATGAACACCTCCGAAGCCCCGATCAGCGCGTACTGCGGCACCTGCCACAGCACGCTCAGGGAGCTCGGCTGGTCCGGCGCAGCCACCCGCTTCAGCCGCTCCACCTCCACCACGCCCGCCACCACCATCGCCCCCATGCCGATCACGAGCCCGACGCCCATGCGCTGCAGCTCCGTCAGACCCTGCGGGTTCCCGGACAGCCTCGCCATGACCGGCACCAGCACGCGCCGGTAGATGGCGATGAACGCCAGCACGCTGAGGATGTCGAACACCGACATGCTCGCGGCCGGCACGTGGAACGACCCAATGTTGGTGTTCATGGTGGTCCCTTGCTCCACGAACAGCGACGCCATCTGCGTGAACACCACGGAGTAGACGATGGTGCACATCCAGATGGGCAGCATCTTGAGGATGCACTTCACCTCCTCCACCTGCGTCACGGTGCAGAGCCGCCACGGGTCCTTCATCCTCTCCGGCTCGCAGTAGTCCTCCTCGGTGACCGTCGCGGCCTTGTCAAGGTACCTGAGCTGGTCACTGTGCATGATCTTCCGGATGCCGGACTCCTTGTAAGACTCGTGGCCGTCCAGCTCGTGGAGCAGCTCGCCGCGGGTGGGCGCGTGGTCTCGCCACTTGCGGCACGCGGCGACGAGCACCTGCGCGATGCGGGTGAGCGGGTTGCCGGTGGGCTTGAAGTAGCGGTAGTTGGGGGTGCCGAGGAGGAAGAGCACGAGCGCCAGCGCCGCCGCGCCCGCCGAGACCCAGAAGCCCATGACCCACTGCCCGGCGTCCTCGTAGTACACCAGGACCGTGTTGGAGAAGATGGAGCCCACGTTGAGCGCCAGGTAGAAGTAGCTGAAGAAGGCCACCTTGGAGCGCGCCTCGTCGGGGTCCGTCTCGTCGAACTGGTCCGAGCCCAGCGTGGCGATGGACGGCTGGTACCCGCCGTTGCCGAACGCGATCATGTACGTCGACAGGTAGAAGAGCGCGATCCCCGCCGTCGACGGCGGGTCACAGTGCGTCTCCACGTCGCCGCACCCGGTGGGCTTCACCAGCAGGAACCACGACGCCAGTGACAGTATCACAAGTCCCTGGCCATCACAAGTTCAGATCAGAACAACACACGCAACCAATCCAAACAAAAATGATCTTGTGCTACGATCCATCCGAGCTGCATACCGTGACATAGATCATCTGGAAGATGGCGCAGGTGATGTAGCGGCCCCAGTAGGAGTCGCTCATGAAGGCGCCGATGAGGGAGAAGATGTAGACGGTGCCGGTCCATTTGCTGATGCTGTTGGCCGCCTCGGCGTTGTCCTGGTGGAGCACCCGCCGGAGGAACACCACCAGGTTCACCCCGACGCCGAAGAAGGCGCATGTTACAAGCGCATAGTTAACTGCATCACCACCAACAGCACAAGAAATCTCGATCAGAATCCAGATCCAGTTAGCTCATAGACAAAAACAGAGGGTCTGTGGCATATGATCGAAGAACAACATCAAATAAAGCAAGGCTTTACCTAGCAGCAGGATGGAAGATTTCCATTTCCCAGTGTTTGCTTTGACTGCTGGGTTTCCTCGCCTGTCCATCGACCCATCTTCAGTGACGGGCGATATGCTCTTCGGATCGACGGTGCTTGGAGCCATCGCCTCGATCATCCGGTGAATTCTCTGAACCTTCTTCGCCTTCCGGCTGCTCCATCACAAAATTCAGAAAAGTAAATTACAAAGATAATCTTTGAGATTCCTAACCAATACTACTCCAGTATTCTAGTATTTCAGTATTTTACATACGTCTAACTGGTTGGCTGCGGTGTAGATGCAGCCCGCTTATCACTACTTACTTTATACGAAATGTTGGCGTGCATATTGCGACATTTTCAGCGTGCAATCATACTGGAAATATGTTATGCCCCACACGATACGCACCTTGTTTGTTTTGTCCGGTCCTGCAGGAAGTTCCGTCGATACTTCTTTGTGTGAGGCTTGAAAAGGCGGCTGGATTAGTTCAACCTGCGAGTACAGCTCATGTCAGGGATGAAACCATGCGAGCACTGCCAAAGTATACTTCCTTTTCTTCTCTTTTTCTTAAGAAAAAGACACCATTTCGACCAGCATGATCAGTTAGCATATAAACAGATCAGACAAAGTGGAGACGGTGGCGCGCTTATCGCCATGCACTGTCTGATCTCCGCTCAGAAGCGTGTATACTACTGGTACTTTTTTCTCTTTTTTCTGAAGAAGAAACATATATATCCATCCAAGACTACATTTAGGGCATAAACCTGTAGGGTCCCACGTGTGGCACGTGCATAGGATCCCACCTCTCTTGAGAGCGGTGAGTATAGTTCTCCTATATGCTTTTGCACAGCACAGCAGCGCTCGAATCTAGCTAAACCAGTCCATCGGAGAATGGTGAAATGAAGATCCAAGCATGAGCTGATATCGCCGCATGCATGATGGTACACCGTACATGTACTCGCGGTAACGAGGAGACAACAGCGACCATGCACTGCACACATGTATACTAATAGTACCATATACCTTCGTTGATGAAGCCTCCGGTGCAGGAACGCAGCTCCTTCTCCGGCGACGGGGACGACGAGCGCTTCAGAAAGGAAACGGCCACGGCGCCTAAGACGGGGACGAGCGCCACCTCTAGCCCGGACGACACCTCGACGACGGAACCGGGCAGGCCTCCAGACATTTACAGAGCAAAACCGCACCACGTACGGCGAGATCGCCTGCTTGCTCTCACCGGCGGGCGAGCAGACGGAGACGGGGAAGAAGAAGGGAATGGGTGGTGTGCTTGTGAGGTGAGCCGGGGGCGGGGTGGCCGCGTATTTATGGGCGCGCGCGGCGGCAGTGGTGCGGTGCTCACCGATTAGGCGGAGTCGCGGTGTTGGTGACCAGTACGTTTTGGTTTTCTCCTGCGGGGGGAAGGAAAGGAGCCGGCCGACACATGTGGCAGCGTGCATGGCCCGTGACAGCTGGTTTCTCGACTGCTTTTCCCGGAGATCCTGTGATTGTGAGCCAGCTGCGGCTCCATCGGAACGGCCTTAGCCACACGAAAGTTACGGTGCGGCGCACGTAACTTGCTTGTGGCCGTGAGCGCGGGGAGATTTTACCATATTTGGACCATTATTTTCCGCTTGGCTCCCCTCTCGCGACCACGGCGACTCCACGCCTCTCGCCCACCATTGTCGACACCTCCGTAGATCTAGCCACTCAAATCACACGGTATGCCTCCGCGTCGGCGATGTCTGCGAATGGCGACCACGGCCGCACCCCCCTCCCCCCTCGCCTGCCCCTCCACATCCTCGAATCCTTCCCGAAGATAGTGAGATTGATCTCACCGGTTCCACAGGGGATACTCATGGCGACCGGGGCCCGGGGGTGGGTGGAGCGGGCAACCAGGATTCGCGACGCCACCGCGGCGTGGATCTGACGCGTGCAGTAGTGGAAGGCGGCAGATCAGGCGGTGACGGCGGCGATAGATCCGAGTGTAAGGTCCGCTGCGATGAGATATGCAGAGAGTTGCCAGAAAAGAGCAGATCTGGAGCAGAGGATTTTGGTGAGGGTGATCTACGACGAGGCCACAACGGAGGAAAGGGCAAGGATGCCCGCCTTCCCGCACTCCCCGTCGGCTGCGTTTGTTCTGTGGGCGAGGGCGGAGACAAAATCAGAGGAATCCCGGAGGGCGCTGCGGTGGGAATGCTTGCTGGGAGTGATGCCGTCGGGTGCACCATTGCAGCTCTCGTTCTCGCCGCCAGAGACCAGTCGTGTTTGAGCCCATCTCCACTGGCGGGGGCTGCCATTTCCTTCCCCGGTGACTTCCCGCCGGTGGCCTTCATTCATTGGCCGAGGGGGTAGTGGCGCTCGAACGACCCGAGAAGGAAGGCGCGTTGGATTTCCATGGTGGGATTGAGCTCAGATTGACCGCCGAAGCCGGAGACAGTGGACCTGTTGTTGTATTTGTCGCCAGAGAGCCGAGTGTATCTGGGATGGGCACAGACAAAGTCTCTGACTATGGAGATCTTCGGATGAACAAGAGAATCATGTTTGATCCTGGGGGTTGCTTATCAAACTCTAAAACTGAAGAGGAGTCTATTTTAAAGGAAACAAAGACGAGGGGAAGATTTTGGGCACTTGAGCAAATTGAGGATGAAGAGGTTAACTCTGCAATTGAAGACACAGAACATCGAAATCCTTACCTAGCCACTCTGGCAAATGCTTTTGCCTGTGCCAAACAAGTGAAGAAGATTGACAAGAGAAAGGGGAAGATACTGAAATGCAATGGACAGACTGATAAAAAATGTTGCAACAGGGACAGAGCGCTTGAAGATAAAAACAGGCAAGTAAACTTCCCTTCGTGTAGTGGGAATAATAGGAGACCATCTGCAAGGTGTGGTTTGATCCAGGATGATCGACGGTATCAAATTTTCAGAGGAAGGAGAGTGGATTTAGGAAATGGAGCTGAACCCAATTGGATGCATTGGAGGTGTGTAGAGAGATTTGGGAATTCATCAGCACACAAACTGATAGATGCCCCTCTCTCAGTATGATCTCCAGCACGTTGTGAGGGTGAAACAGGGGATGATTGCGAATTTTCGGGAGATTGTTTTATCTCAATTCGAACTCTGAAACGGACTGGGCTTAATAAAGAAACGGGCCAAATTAAAGGAGTTTATGGGCTGGAGGGGGGAAAAGTAGGCCAAAAAGTGGGGAAAACTTTAGGCCTGCAGAAAAAGGGGGTTATATACGCCCAACCTAGGTCCTGGGTGTTGAGACGACCCAATTCCTACAGTCTAGGGTTTCCCACTTATGGTGCTCGCTCCCCTCCGCCGCCGCAAATACCAGCTGCCCTCGATTCCCGAAGATGGTTGATTGTTTCGATCCAGGAAGAGGTGGCGGTGGAAGAGGTACTGAGAGAGGAAATAACTGGAGGCTGTGATGAATTATGGAAGGGATGCACAATTTGATAGGCAAGATCAGGGCTACCATGTCCACCCTCGACCCCCCTTCAGAAATTTCCAAGGTGATCAATTTCAGAACCACTTTGGTAGAGAGAACTTTGGCAACTGGAATCGTGAGGGTGGTGGCCGTGACATGCGTCGGTTTTAGTATAAATCAACATCTCGGACCAATGTGCCTCCTACCGCCAGCAGTTACCAGCAGAAGTCTAGCACTGCAACAAAAAGTGGGGGAGGGGTGACAGTGATATTCAGGCATCCAAAGCAATCTCTGTAGGAGGAGTTCTGAATGGTAATCAAGGCGCTGCGGGAGGGGGTGGAAAACAAACAACAGGCAACTGACAAGATCGTCTGTCACAAATGTGGTGAGAAGGGTCATAACTCCAAGGGGTGTGAAGCTAAATTCAAATGTTCCATCTATACTAAAGACACACACATAGCTGAATTCTGTGCATGGTTGCATCAGAAAAAACCAGTGGCATCTTTGATGGGTTTTGGAGGAGAAGGACTAGGCATTTTTGTGGCAGATCATGCAAAAGAGTTACCTGGGAATAATAAAAATAATGCAGTAGATTTGGTCAGGCTCAGAGATGGCTGTGATTTGGAAATTGATTCAGATGATCTTATCAAAAGCTTGGCAAAAACCTTACCTCTGGAGGTGGGATTGGAAAGCAAAGAAAGTGTCTGATGGAGTTTTTCTGGTAAATTTCCCATCTGTTGCAAGGATCAATGAGGCTGCCATTTATGACTGGGTCCCTCTGAAAGGTGGAAACATAATGGTCAAAGTGAAAGTATGGAATGATGATATTATGGCTATTGGTAAACTAGCATTGATATGGGTCAGAGCTAAGGGGGTACCAAAAACAATGAAAAATTATCAGGGGCTTTGTGAGATTGGATCAATGATTGGATATGTACAAATTGTTGACATGGATCTGGTAAACAAAAGTGGTCTTGTCAGGCTGAAGATTGTTGTGGTGGATCACACCAAAATCCCCAGATGGAATAAGCTGACAACTCCAAATCTCATGGTTTACAGAATTTTCTTTGAGGTGGAAGAGGTTTTAGATGAAGGATGGACCAAACTAGAAGATGAACTATCACAAGGATATGAGGAGTGGATGGATTTCCAACATGAGGAGGATGAAAATAAAGAGGCAAAGAAAGCAAAAAAAAAGATGCAAATGTGGCAATCTGTGCAAGTACTAGAACCAGGATGGCACTAGAAGACAGAGAGGCTGCTATTAAAGAGCAAGAGGCTGCTGATAAGCTACTATACAATAGGAATCTGGATATTGAGAAACTCAATAAAACTAATGAAGATATAGGCTCTACATCAGTTAATGAAGAGGGAGAGAAAGGAGGAGGATGAGATGCAAAAGGATGATTCAGAAGAGAAAGCTAATGAGGAAGAACCTTCTCAGTCTGTGAGTCTTGGCACAAAACTTGGGATTGATGCTGTTGAAGGGGCACAAATGGAAAACATCAAAGGAGGTGAAACCCAAGAGCTTCCAAGATACAGTGGGAGGATTTCCTTGAAGAACAGAGATGACATTCCTATACTAGACAGAGCTATGACTTTGTCCAGAGCCAAAAATCTAGCTCTATCTGAAGGTATGTCTGAAACTGCTATTACTTCTTATCTTGAAAATGTTGAGTTGATTGATGTGGCTAATTTGATAGGAATAGATTTGGGGGTTACTATATATATGGTGGAACATAACCTGAATTTGATACAAAACTTAGAACAGGCCAGGAAAGAAATTTATCTAGCAAGCTCCAGGGAAACTAAAAATGCTCAAGAAGAAGAACATGTGTTGGAACCTGAAGATGTTAATAACATTCTTTTGGACCTGTTGCTTTTAAGTAAAAATGAGAATGAAGAACAGGAAGACATAAGAATGGAAAATATATTGGGAAATGTGAGGGAGGGTCTGAAAGCAAATAGCACTTCTTTTGGGGCTATTGCTGTTAAGACCCCGGTGAAAACTGTGTTGAGGAGGAGGAAAAAAGGAAAAATTAAGTATTTTTTCCTCCATATAAACTTCCTTACCCTCTACCTTTTGACACCAAAAAATGAGAGGCTTGATTTGGAATTGTAGGGGGGTTAGAGATAAGAATAAGAAGGATTTTACTAAAGAGCAAATTACTATGAACAACCTTGATTTCGTGGGTATCCAAGAAACAATGAAAGGTGAATTCACCTCATTGGAGCTGTCGGCGTTGAGTACCCAGGAAGATTTTGGTTGGGATTTCTTACCTTCTAGAGGAAGATCTGGTGGAATTTTAGTAGGTATTAATAAAACTACTTTAGTTAAAAGAGAGGTTGAGTTTGGCGATTATTTTGTTAGAATTAATGTCAGTAATGTTAGTGATGGTTTTACTTGAAACTTGGTAGTAGTTTATGGTGATACACAACCTTCGGGCAAACATAAATTCCTAGTGGAACTGGTGCATATTTTTAAGAAATCCAAAAATCCCTTGCTGGTTGCAGGAGATTTTACCTAACTAGGAAAAGTAGTGACAAAAATAAACCTGGATGTTATAACAAATGGAGTTTACTTTTTAACTCCATCATTACTTTTGGGGAAATGTTGGAGCTACCTTTGGCGGGAAGGAAATATACTTGGTCTAACAATCATGAGGATCCCACTTATGCATTGTTAGATAGAGTGTTGATCTCACCTGCCTGGGAGGAAAAATTTCCCTTAGTACACATTGATACATTAGACAGGGGATTATCAGATCATACACCGTTGATTATTAAAACTGGGGAATTGCAAACGAAACCTCACATTTTCAAATTTGAAAATTGCTGGTTTCAGAGGGCAGACCTAGATAAAATAGTTGAAAAGGTGTGGAATAAGGAATACCCTGGTATCTCTTTCCTTGATAAATTTCACAATAAAATAAAAAAATTGAGGAAACTACTGAAGGGGTGGAACCTCAACTTTGAAGCTAGCATGAGGACACAGAAAAAAGGATTGCTCAAAGAAACTGATAGGCTAGATAAATTAGAAGAAGATGAGGTGTTGAATTGCTATGACAGAGAATATAAGAAAACCTGTCGTGCTGAATTGGAATTTTTTTTTGAAAGAAGATGAAATTAAATGGTTGCAAAGGGCCCATGATACTGAGTTGCTGGAAGGGGATTCAAATACTAGATACTATCACATTAAATCTAATGGCAGATTGAGGAAAAATAGGATTATTAAATTGCAGCAAGATGAAGGGGCAATTGAGGGGCAAGAAAATATGGAAAACTATATTACTAATTTCTATAAGAAACTGTTTTGTGAACCAGAAAATAACGCTCTTAGTATAGACTCTAGTGGGGTGGAAACACTCACTGAGAAGGAGCAAAATTTTCTCACAAAAATTTTTACAATGGAAGAGTTAAAGAAGGTAGTGTTTGGAATGAAAAAAACAAAGCTGCTGGACCGGATGGTTTTAATATTGAATTCTATCAACATTATGGGGAATTGGTGAAAAATGACCTATTCACATTGCTTGAGGAATTTTATTCTCATAATCTAGATCTGGATATACTAAATTATGGGGTTATTTCCCTCATTCCGAAAGGGAGTGATGCTGATAGAATTCAGAAATATAGACCGATTTGCTTGCTGAATGTGGTTTTTAAATTTTTTACAAAAATCTTAGTTAACAGAATTGTGCTTGTTATTTCTGGGGTGATTAGGGCATCTCAAACTGCTTTTATCCAAGGGAGATACATACTAGAAGGTGTGTTGGTTCTACATGAAACTCTGAATTCTATGCATAAAGAAAAGAAATCGGGGGTTCTTTTTAAGATTGATTTTGAAAAAGCCTTTGACAAAGTTAAATGGCCTTTTCTTCTTCATACTCTTGAGATTAAAAAATTTCCAGACAAAATGATTGATTGGGTAATGAAGACAGTTACTGGAGGGAAGGTAGCTATTAAGGTTAATGGAGAAATTGGCTCCTATTTTAAAACTCATCAGGGACTACGGCAAGGAGACTCAATGTCTCCTTTGTTGTTTGATTTAGCAGTAGATATAGCAATTTTATTTGACAAAGCTGTAAGGAAAAAATTGGTTTGTATTCTTGCTAAAAATCACAAAGAAAATGGTGTGTCTATTTTGCAATATGCAGATTACACTATTATTCTTTTTCAAGTTGATTTGGAGAAAGCAAAAAATGTGAAAAGGATTCTGAACCTTTTTGAGATTATGTCTGGTTTGAAAATTAATTTTCATAAGAGTGAAGTGATCTGTGTTGGGGTGGAGGAAGACAGAATCAAACAATTTGAAGAAATCTTGACTTGTAAAAAAGGAAAGCTTCCCTTTAAATATTTGGGGATTCCTTTGGAGGAGAAAAGATTGAAAGGAACTGATTGGAACCCTTCTATTTCCAAATTGGAGAAAAGACTGAGGAGTTGGCTAGGCAGGCTTTTAAATATTGCTGGAAGAACCACTTTAATAAACTCTTCCCTCACTAGTCCAATCCTTTACATGCTCTCCTTTTATGAGGTTCCAAAAGGGGTTAAAAAGAAAATGGATAGACCAAGGGCAAGTTTCTTATGGAGTGGAGAGGAAGATAAACATAAATACCAACTAGTTGCTTGGGAGAGAGTTTGTAGACCCAAAACACTGGGTGGCCTAGGGATTCTGGATCTCGATTATATGAATATTGCCTTACTATCCAAGTAGCTTTGGAAACTTTTCAATGAAAAAGGTTTATGGCAAAACGTCTTATGGGATAAATATATTGGGAAAAACACTTTTGGACAGGTGCAAAAGAAAGCAGGAGACTCACACTTCTGGTAGGGTGTGATGAAATGCAAAAATCTGTTTCTGGCCTGTTGCAAATTTATTATAGGGAATGGTGAGAAAACGAGATTCTGGGAAGATAATTGGACTGGAAGCAAAAGCTTAGCAGTCACTTTCCCTAAACTTTATAATGTTTCTCTAGACCAACATATCACTGTAGCTGACGCTTTGTCTTCTCATCTCACCTCGCTGAAATTTAGGAGGAATTTGGTGGGGGACAAGGCAAGTCAATGGCAAGATTTACTGAAATTGTGTGGAGAAATCGTCCTGAATAAAGAAGATGATAAGCTTTTCTGGATCCCAGAGGGATCGGGAGAATATAGTGTTAGATCTTTTTATTCGGTGTTGCAAGTTGGGGGAAAATGTCCAAATAGATTCTTATGGAAAATTAAAATACCCCCTAGAATTACAACATTCATCTGGCTAGTTACCCAAAAAAGTATCTTAACTAGGGATGTTCTACTTCATAGGGGTGGAAAATGTGAGAAACAATGCCTTTTTTGTGGTAAAAATGAATCTATTAACCATCTTTTTTCCAATGTCCCCATGGCCAGATATATGTGGAGTGTGGTAAGCCACATAACAGGGATCCAATGTGATTTTTACAATATGGAAACATGCTTGAATGTTTGCCTGGGTAATTTTGGAAAAAAGAAAAAGAAAATAATTTTTGTAGGGGTAGCGGCTTTGATTTGGAGCATCTGGAAGACTAGAAATTCAGCTTGTTTTCAACGTATTTGGCATGCTGATCCTAGTGTGGTTATGTATAAGATGGTACATTGGATTGATGATTGGAGTCTTTTGCATGGGAGGGAGGACGCAAAGCTGGAGCTGCAACAGGGCGCAAAGCTGCTGGAGCGAGTCGCCAGTGACATCTTCTAGGCGCGAAGGAGTTGGGCATCCTGAATTCCGAGGATCGAAGATTGATTCAAAATTAATGGACTGTAGAGAGTTTTGATTGCTTAGATGTGGTGTTCATGCTGAGTCTGGTCTAGTTGAGTTCCTGTGGGTGATGCTCACATAGGAACCTTTTTCCTTAAAGCCTTGCCATCCTTGTATACAAGAGAGGGCATGGGGGGGGGGAGTTCTGGAAACACAAAAACACGTGTGAGGCTGTTGGTCTGCATTTCTGGTTATAATGACAAATATTTGGTTTCGTTAATGAAATCGAGCGGATCCCCCTTTCTTTCAAAAAAATTTCAAATCGAAGTACGGTACCCCTTCTCTTCTGCTTTCCCAAAGGGGCAGAAACTTTGCTTGTCGACCGTCGCAACCAAATCGACCTCCTCCATTTCTCTTTTACTTCATATGTTAGTGTTTCATATCTTAAGGTCGATTTTTTTTAAAATTTTACAAAATAATATAGGCAATTAAAATAATAAAATATATCAATATACACAATACTAAATAAATAAATATGAAAAAAATATTCCATAATGGATCTAATGATATTGGTTGGTATTGTGAATGTTGATATTTTGTTTCTAGAAACTGGTCAAGAAAACCTAAAACGTGAAGTAAAAAAAGGGAGGGAGTACGAAAGAAAGTGCTAGCTTCGGCGGAAGTCCTCTTGTGCTCTGGAGCTCAAATGAGCTCTATCTGAATAGTAAAATCCGAGAAAAGTATAAAACAATTCAAAAATCTGATTTCTTAGTGGCAAACTTTGACAAATACTACGAATGCTTGAAAGCATGATTGTCGGGATCGTGATTCTGAATCGGATCAGAGCTCTGATGATAGGATCGCAAATCGTAGAATCATTACTATCAGAATCGTAAAAACGTAGATTTTATTAACCAAAATCACATAATCAGTGTGGTTAGTTTGGATTGTAAAGTCGTCGAATTGTACAATAGAATCGTGATTCTGAAAATCTTGCTTGAAAGTTTTCGTCATGAAATGATATTCGTGAAAGTCATGGCAAAGAACAAGCTCAATTTTCTTTTAGTTTTTATTTTTTTAAAAATTTTACTGTTCACCAGGGAGCGTTTGAGCTATAGAGTAGAAATCCACGTCATAGCTAAGGTAGCTTCAATGTCTATTGCCTCGTACAAGGAGAAATATTAAGTGGAATTAACAAAGTGTTACTCATTAAAGCTAACGCCATGAACTAAGAATCGTTGTTATCCTATATACCTAAAGGAGTCATCTCTAGTACTCCCTCTGTTTACTTTTGTAAATCGTTTAAGACAGCTGAAATTGAATTGTTTTACGTGTTGTCTTAAATGTTCAAAAGGTCTTACAAAAGCGAATGGAGGGAGTAACTTATTTATATCAATATGCAAACATGCCACTTCATCATACAATTATGAATGAGATAAAGCTCACCTCAACATGCAATCATGCATGGGGAAACCTCCATCACAACATTCAACCATGCATGATTTTTTTTCATTCAATTATTCAACTTATATTTAATAAATATTTTACAACTATATATAATCAAATATAATAAGTCATATATATTTTAAATTTGGTCCTCATTTTATCAACTCAAATTTAACCAACGCATGGGGTATTATCTAGTTTGTGATACAAATCACCTCTTATACGGAATACTTGCATTTTATTTTATCGTATCAATGCAATAAAGGCTTAAAAATGAGTGAACGGATAACTATCAATGCCAGTTTTTGTAAGTAGGAAATATTTATATAATGTATGACTGTGGGGAGTCTCCCCGTACTTTATTTGCTGGATTTTAACATTGGGTGGATTGGTCACGCATACCATGGAACTTTAGGCCAAATCTTACCCTTTAAAACCTTTTTTTACTCACAAGTCAAAGTTTTGTCACTTGACAATACTACACAAGTTGCTTGCGAGCTGATCTTGCTTACCTCAGGGCTGCGGAGTCATGTCATGTGAAGAAAAAAATTAGAAAGCCTAAATTTACGGATGGCCGCTAGCTCGTGAAATTTAGGTGCTATCCTTAATCTTTTTCCGCGGCCGATCGGGACGCACACATGTTCCCGGAGAAACATGTGATCCGACGACACGGAAATAAAGCGCGTCACTGTGGATATGTGACCCAACGACACAGCGGCCTAACCAGCCGTACGGCTGCGCGCGATCGATCGGATGCTTTCCCTGCTTCTGCACGGTGTGTGTGTGTGCCCGTCGTGCCATCCAATCCAAGGCCGTCCTTGTCTAAATTACGGTGCTTGTTGTCGACCAGATCGAGCTCAGCTCAGACCACAAAATATCGTTTCTGGCGAGGATCACACCGCATCGACCTGACAGGTGGCATTGCCGTCAGATAAAAAAACTGACACGCAGCATTCACGCTTGTTATAAACCCACACACAAAGAACACTTGGTTGGTATAACAAATGCACATGCATGTGCATGGCATGGCACTATGCGTGCATGTGCATGGTTCGGCCGTCTCGTCACGGTGCCGCCGATCACAAGTTCACAGCGCAAGTCCTCATCGTCTAAGTAGCAGTACCTACTAGAACCTCAAGCGGAAGCTGCAAAGTGCGCGTGCATGTCCTCTTTTTCGTCTAGAAAACTAGACGCTGCACCTTACACGGTACAGCTGCGTATCACTACAAAGGTCGCCACTCACGCCCATACTATAAAATGCGTCGCTTGCCGATTCACCGCACACGTACCTATCCGTTTGGTGTTCCCAAAGATAGTATATGCACTTACGCACTGATAGAAAAAGGACCTATAATCCTGATTCATAAGGGCCTTTAGTCCCGGTTACTGAACCAAGATTAAAGTGTCGGTACTAACGCCCGACCTTTTAGTCCCGGTTCAATCCAGAACCGGGACTGATGGGCCTCTACGTGGGCAGTGCGCAGAGTCCAGACAGGAGACCCTTTGGTTCCGGTTGGTGGCATCAACCGGGACCAATAGGCATCCGAGAGATTTAACTTACTTCTTGAGGATTTCAGTTATGTCCGCATACTCCTGGGGATCTTTTCGTTTAGAGTCCAAGACGGTTACTACTCCCTGCTCAAGCCTAATCTCTAGGAGAATATAGTGGAAAATGCACACGCATGCATAACTCATCAATTACATTACTATAACCTGGACTAATATATAAGGGAAACCGAATATGCACAAGACAGTAACACTCACTTGAAGTTGTAAGGAAAGAGTATTATATCTTTGTTTTCATTTTTTGAATGATCATAGCAAGTTGGCCTCGGTATCTCCGGGACGATGTTCAACCTCAGTTGCATCTATGAGATATGTGTTAACGAACCCAATATCACCGATTTGTCTTTTCTTCAATTCAGCGATCTTCATTCTGCATAATATAGTGAGGATAATTATAAATACATGCAATGAAAGAGATGAGCTATATAGAGAGACTTAATGACAGAAGTAGTAGTACTTACAGAAAGTAGCAGGTGATCGTTGTTTTATCGAGGGCCAATTGATTGAAAAACTGATAGAACTCCTCAAATGGAATAGGCAACAGTTCAATTCCAATGAGGTCATGCTCCGGTTTAACTCTCGCATACAAAGTACTCCTCCCCCCAGACTCTCTGCAGATTTTCAAGTACCAATCATGTAATCTTCGCATCATCGTTGTTAAAGATTTTTCATCTTTGACGAGAGGCTTCCCGTACTTGTATCTGTGTATCTGCACCTCCATGGGATCATAATGTACATCGTCGGGCAGGTAATCGTCAACATTGCCATAACACTAGGAAACCTCTCTCGACCCCTCGGCGATCCTCGACACCTCGGCGATCCTCGACCCCTCGAACCCTCAACGACCCTGGAACCCTCGACCCCTAGACGACCCTGGAACCCTCGACCCTCGACCCTATAGAACCCTCGAACCCTCGACCCTGAAACCCTCGACCCTTGACCCCTTAACGACCCTCGACCCTCTACCCTAGTTCCCGACCCTCGACCCCTCGGCGATCCTCGACACCCTCGTTCCCGATAAAAATTAAGAAGAAGAAGAAGAAGAAGAAGAAGAAGAAGAAGAAGAAGAAAGAGGAGAATAAGAAAGGAATAGCTAGAGGAGAAGATCGAAGAAAAAAAGAAGAAAAAAAAGAGGAGAAGAAGAAAGGAATAGTGGAGAAGAAGAGAAAATAGAATATATTCTATTTTCTCTTCTTCTCCACTATTCCTTTCTTCTTATTCTATTTTCTCTTCTTCTCCACTATTCCTTTCTTCTTCTCCTCTTTTTTTTCTTCTTTTTTCTTCTTCTTATTTATTTCTCCTCTTCTTCCTCTCCTCTTCTTCTTCTTATTTAGTTCTCTCGACCCCTCGTCCCTCTCTCATGTTGTCGGGGAGGGGGTATATCGACCTCCGCTCATGTTGAAATTATCGGGGAGGGGGTATATCGACCCCCACCCCCCTCATAATGCATATATAGCTACCACATACATATATACATTGAAAAAAATTACATATATGCAACAAAAACATTAATACACATATGAACAAAAAAAAATACATATATGAACAAAAACATGCTGTGAATAAAAACATTAATGTAATAAATCTAATAAGAAATTAATCTAATAAAAAACATGCTCTGAACTTACATATAGCCACATACATACAAATATACATTATATATATATATATATATGAACAAAAAATTAATCTAATACAAAATCAAAACAGAGCCGGACCGGCACGGCGGCTCACAGCGGGGGCGTCTGGCGATGGCGACGGCGGGGGACGCAAGGGCGCCGGCGGGCGGGGGCGGGCCGCGGGAAGGGGCTAGGGCGCGGGGCAGGGGCCGGCGCGGCAACGACGTGGTCGGCGGCAGGGGCGGCGCGACGACGGCACCGGAGGCAGGGCGGCGCGGCGACGGCGTCGGAGGTAGGGGCGGCACCGCGATGGCGTCGGGGGCAGGGGCGGCACGGCGACGGCGTCGGAGGCAGGGGCGATGATGGCGACGGCGACGAGGAGCAGCGCTGGGGCGTCGGGCACGAACTGACGGTGAAGTTGTGAAATTTTCACAAGTCCAGCTTATATACCGACAGCATTGGTCCCAGTTCATGGCACAAACCGGGACGAATGCCTCCCTTTAGTCCCAGTTGGTGCCACCAACCGGGACCAAAGGCCTCTTTTTAGCAGCCCAAAGGGCGGGAAGCGGCGGCCTTTGGTCCCGGTTGGTGGCACCAACCGGGACTAAAGGATGGCATTAGTCCCGGGTCGTAGCACCAACCGGGACAAAAGGCCTGTGCTGCCCTGAACCCAAATATTTAGTCCCACCTCGCTAGTTGAGAGGGAGGCGCACCTGTTTATAAGGTGCGGTGCGTCTTCCCTCTCGACTTCTCTCTAAAGCAGGCTTTCGGGCCTAACACTGCAATCTGTGCCTGTGGGCCTACTGGGCCTCCCGCGGGTCTGAATCCTGGCCCATGGTAGAGTTTCTAGTCGTATTCAGGCCGTGGGGCCCAGTTGGTGGCACTTTTTTATTTTTTTTGTTTCTACTTAGAACTAAATACTTATAGTTTTGTAGTGTTTTCTTTTTATTTTAGGTCACAAAAATTATAAATTTTCTGTTAGTGCCATTAGTTTTAAAATATGAATAGTTTAAATTTGATTTTTTTTAAATTTGTGTGAATCACTAGTTTATGAATAACTTTACTATAAAAATTGATTTTTGAGTCAATCTTTTTCCTGCTGTTTAATATTACCGTGTTTTATCATTATACTCAATTTCGTAATTTTAGTTAGTCATAACAAATATTATAGGGGTGAGCCCTATTTTTTCCAGTTTTTTGTTTTGTTTTCTGCATTATTTATTTCCTTTTGTTTTTTGCTTTATTTTTTAATTCTTTTTTGCTTTTAGTTTTAGAAAAATTATAAACTTTCTGTTAGTGCCATTAGTTTTCAAATTTGAAAACACTTTTTTAGTTTTTTTGTTTTCTTTGTTGCTTTATTTATTTTATTTTGTTTCTACTTACAACAAAATACTTATTGTTGCTATTTTTATTTTTTTCCAGTTTTTTTGTTTTGTTTTTTGTATTATTTATTTTCTTTTGTTTTTTGCTTTATTTTTTAATTCTTTTTGCTTTTAGGTCAACAAAATTATAAACTTTTTATTAGTGCTATTAGTTTTAGAAAAATTATAAACTTTCTGTTAGTGCCATTAGTTTTAAAATTTGAATAGTTTAAATTTGATTTTTTTAAAATTTGTGTGAATCACTAGTTTATGAATAACTTTGCTATAAAAATTAATTTTTGAGTCAATCTTTTTCCTGCTATTTAATATTACTGTGTTTTATCATTATACTCAATTTGGTAATTTTAGTTAGTCATAACAAATATTATAGGGGTGAGCCCTATTTTTTTCCAGTTTTTTTGTTTTGTTTTCTGCATTATTTATTTCCTTTTGTTTTTTGCTTTATTTTTTAATTCTTTTTGCTTTTAGTTTTAGAAAAATTATAAACTTTCTGTTAGTGCCATTAGTTTTCAAATTTGAAAACACTTTTTTAGTTTTTTGTTTTCTTTGTTGCTTTATTTATTTTATTTTGTTTCTACTTACAACAAAATATTTATTGTCTCTATTTTTATTTTTATTTTCCAGTTTTTTTGTTTTGATTTCTGTATTATTTATTTTCTTTTGTTTTTTGCTTTATTTTTAATTCTTTTTGCTTTTAGGTCAGCAAAATTATAAACTTTCTGTTAGTGCCATTAGTTTTAGAAAAAATATAAACTTTCTGTTAGTGCCATTAGTTTTCAAATTTGAATAGTTTAAATTTGAACATAGATACACCTATAGAGAAAATTCGACCTAAATTCATAGTTTTCAAATGAACTGTGGAAAAGTTGACATAGCATACTCGTTTGTTACAAATTTGGCATGGTATCATCATAATAGTTGCGGGAGAAAGTCTTCACTTTTTCTTCGCTTGTGTCATTTGCTTATTGCGCCGTAACCATGGATAATCTTCATTGTTTATGAGGATGCTTGGGTCAGCCTTGACATTGAAGGGAGGAATTTCATGAAACTTTTCATAATCTTCAGACATGTCTGTCTTGCCGTCCACTCCCAGGATGTCCCTTTTTCCTGAAAGAACTATGTGGCGCTTTGGCTCATCGTATGATGTATTCGCTTCCTTATCTTTTCTTTTTCTCGGTTTGGTAGACATGTCCTTCGCATAGATAACCTGTGCCACATCATTGGCTAGGACGAACGGTTCGTCAGTGTACCCAAGATTTTTCAGATCCACTGTTGTCATTCCGTACTGTGGGTCTACCTGTACCCCGCCGCCTAACAGATTGACCCATTTGCGCTTAAACAAAGGGACCTTAAAATTAGGTCCGTAGTCAAGTTCTCATGTGTCCACTATGTAACCATAATATGTATCCTTTCCGCTCTCGGTTGCTGCATCAAAGCGGACACCGCTGTTTTGTTTGGTGCTCTTTTGATCTTGGGCGATCGTGTAAAATGTATTCCCATTTATCTCGTATCCTTTATAAGTCAATACAGTCAAAGATGGTCCCCTGAACAACAAGTACAACTCATCACAAACAGTGTTGTCACCTCTGAGACGTGTTTCCAACCAACTGCTGAAAGTCCTGATGTGTTCACATGTAATCCAGTCGTCGCATTGCTCCGGGTGTTTGGAGCGCAGACTGTTCTTGTGTTCATCGACATACGGGGTCACCAAGGTAGAGTTCTGTAGAACTGTGTAGTGTGCTTGAGACCAAGAATATCCGCCCCTGCATATTATTGAGTCTTTTCCAAGAGTGCCTTTTCCAGTCAGTCTCCCCTCATACCGCGATTTAGGGAGACCTATCTTGTTAAGGCCAGGAATGAAGTCAACACAAAACCCGATAACATCCTCTGTTTGATGGCCCATGGAGATGCTTCCTTCTGGCCTAGCGTGATTACGGACATATTTCTTTAGGACTCCCATGAACCTCTCAAAGGGGAACATATTGTGTAGAATTACGGGCCCCAGGATGACAATCTCGTCGACTAGATGAACTAGGACGTGCGTCATGATATTGAAGAAGGATGGTGGGAACACCAGCTCGAAACTGACAAGACATTGCGCCACATCACTCTTTAGCCTTGGTACGATTTCTGGATCGATCACCTTCTTAGAGATTGCATTGAGGAATGCACATAGCTTCATAATGGCTAATCGGATGTTTTCCGGTAGAAGCCCCCTGAATGCAACCGGAAGCAGTTGCGTCATAATCACGTGGCAGTTATGAGACTTTAGGTTCTGAAACTTTTTCTCTGGCATATTTATTATTCCCTTTATATTCGATGAGAAGCCAGTTGTGACCTTCATACTGAGCAGGCATTCAAAGAAGATTTCTTTCTCTTCTTTCATAAGAGCGTAGCTGGCAGGACCTTTATACTGCTTCGGAGGCATGCCATCTTTTTCGTGCAAACATTGCAGGTCCTCCCGTGCCTCAGGTGTATCTTTTGTCTTCCCATACACGCCCAAGAAGCCTAACAAGTTCACGTAAAGGTTCTTCGTCACGTGCATCACGTCGATTGAGGAGCGGACCTCTAGGTCTTTCCAGTAGGGTAGGTCCCAAAATATAGATTTCTTCTTCCATATGGGTGCGTGTCCCTCAGCGTCATTCGGAACAGCTAGTCCACCGGGACCCTTTCCAAAGATTACGTAGTGTAAATCATTAACCATAGCAAGCACGTGATCACCGGTGCGCATGGCGGGCTTCTTCCGGTGATCTGCCTCGCCTTTGAAATGCTTGCCTTTCTTTCGACATTGATGGTTGGTCGGAAGAAATCGACGATGGCCCAGGTACACATTCTTCCTGCATTTGTCCAGGTATATACTTTCAGTGTCATCTAAACAGTGCGTGCATGCGTGGTATCCTTTGTTTGTCTGTCCTGAAAGGTTACTGAGAGCGGGACAATCGTTGATGGTCACGAACAGCAACGCCTTAAGGTTAAATTCCTCCTGTCTGTGCTCATCCCACATACGTACACCGTTTCCATTCCAAAGCTGTAAAATTTCTTCAACTAATGGCCTTAGGTACACATCAATGTCGTTGCCGGGTTGCTTAGGGCCTTGGATGAGAACTGGCATCAAAATGAACTTCCGCTTCATGCACATCCAAGGAGGAAGGTTATACATACATAGAGTCACGGGCCAGGTGCTGTGATTGCTGCTCTGCTCCCCGAAAGGATTAATGCCATCCGCGCTTAAAGCAAACCATACATTCCTTGGGTCCTTTGCAAACTCATCCCAGTACTTTCTCTCGATTTTTCTCCACTGCGACCCGTCAGCGGGTGCTCTCAACTTTCCATCTTTCTTTCGGTTCTCACTGTGCCATCGCATCAACTTGGCATGCTCTTCGTTTTTGAACAGACGTTTCAACCGTGGTATTATAGGAGCATACCACATCACCTTCGCAGGAACCCTCTTCCTGGGGGGCTCGCCGTCAACATCACCAGGGTCATCTCGTCTGATCTTATACCGCAATGCACCGCATACCGGGCATGCGTTCAGATCCTTGTATGCACCGCGGTAGAGGATGCAGTCATTAGGGCATGCATGTATCTTCTCCACCTCCAATCCTAGAGGGCATACGACCTTCTTTGCTGCGTATGTACTGTCGGGTAATTCGTTATCCTTTGGAAGCTTCTTCTTCAATATTTTCAGTAGCTTCTCAAATCCTTTGTCAGCCACAGCATTCTCTGCCTTCCACTGCAGCAATTCCAGTACGGTACCGAGCTTTGTGTTGCCATCTTCGCAATTGGGGTATAACCCTTTTTGTGATCCTCTAACATGCGATCGAACTTCAGCTTCTCCTTTTGACTAATGCATTGCGTCCTTGCATCGACAATGACCCGGCGGAGATCATCATCATCGGGCACATCGTCTGGTTCCTCTTGATCTTCAGCAGCTTCACCCGTGGCAGCATCACTGGGCACATCGTCTGGTTCCTCTTGATCTTCACCAGCTCCCCCGTTGCAGCATCACCGTATTCAGGGGGCACATAGTTGTCATCGTACTCTTCTTCTTCGCCGTCTTCCATCATAACCCCTATTTCTCCGTGCCTCGTCCAAACATTATAGTGTGGTATAAAACCCTTGTAAAGCAGGTGGGAGTGAAGGATTTTCCGGTTAGAGTAAGACCTCGTATTCCCACATTCAGTGCATGGACAACACATAAAACCATTCTGCTTGTTTGCCTCAGCCGCATCGAGAAACTCATGCACGCTCTTAATGTACTCGCGGGTGTGTCTGTCACCATACATCCATTGCCGGTTCATCTGCGTGCATTATATATAATTAAGTGTCCAAATTAATAGAAGTTCATCATCACATTAAAACCAAAGTGCATACATAGTTCTCATCTAACAACATATAGCTCTCCAGAGCATCTAATTAATTAAACCATACATTGAAACTATGTAAAACATTTCAATGCGAAAACAAATGCGATCATAATCGCAACCAAGGTAACAATTGATCCAACGGCATAATGATACCAAGCCTCGGTATGAATGGCATATTTTCTAATCTTTCTAATCTTCAAGCGCATTGCATCCATCTTGATCTTGTGATCATCGACGACATCCGCAACATGCAACTCCAATTTCATCTTCTCCTCCTCAATTTTTTTTATTTTTTCCTTCAACAAATTGTTTTCTTCTTCAACTAAATTTAACCTCTCGACAATAGGGTCGGTTGGCATTTCCGATTCACATACATCCTAGATAAATAAAATCTATGTCACGTTGGTCGGCATAATTTTCATAAACAATAAATGAACCAATAGTTATAAAGATAATATACATACCACATCCGAATCATAGACAGGACGAGGGCCGACAGGGGCGGATACCAAAACCATCGCACTATATAAGATGCAATAATAAATGTAAGAAAATGATACAAGTATCTATCTAAACATACAAGTAAGAATATTTTTCCTTTCAGAAATAAGATAAGAACAAGAGGCTCACCACGGTGGTGTCGGTGATGAGATCGGCGCGGGTGATCGACGGCGGTGAAGACGGGGACAGGGCGTGACGGACCGCTAAATCTAGACAAATCTCGAGGAAAATGAAGTTTGGAGGTCGAGCTTCGAGAGGAGAAAGTTTAATTAGTGTGGCTCGGGCATTCCATCGAACATCTCATGTGCATAGGAGGTGAGCCAGAGTACCACAAAGCCCTCTCCCCCTCGGCCAGAAAAAACAGAGCACTGTGCTCTGCTCTTGCGCGAGGGGGTATATATAGGCACCTCATTGGTCCCGATTGGTGACATGAGCCGGGACTAAAGGAAAGTCTTTGGTCCCGGTTCAAGCCACCAACCGGGACTAATGATGGTGGGCCAGGAGCGAGCCCCATTGGTCCCGATTCGTCCCACCAATCGGGACCAAAAGGTCCAGATGAACCGGGACCAATGGCCCACGTGGCCCGGCCGTCTTCCTAGGCTCACGAACCGGGACCAATGCCCACATTGGTCGCGGTTCTAGACTGAACTGGGACTAATGGGCTGACCCGGCCTGGGCCAAAGCCCTGTTTTCTACTAGTGACTACCACGCTCAGCTATTTGCAACACAGCTCACGACATAGGCAGGCGGCGGCGTACGTAGGGTGTAGATGTAGAAGTCTCGGCCGCGGAGTCCAAAGCCAAGTCGAACACATATCTACTTTTCCCATGCACCAACCCGTTACATCCGATAACAGTCGGCTCGGTCTCGTTGCGTCATGGTACAACGAATCTCGCACGAAAGCCATGCTTCTTCATCTCACACAGACAGACAGCACCACGGTAAGCACTACTATCTCGAAAAAGAAGAAGAAAAAGAAGAAGAAGAAAACACCACGGTAAGCACTGCGCCGGCACGAGTGAGGCGGGACGTGTGACGGATGCAGCAAATATCACAATATATGTGGCGAAAACGTGGATACGTCTGTGCATGCAGCTTGCACAGGTCAAGTGACAGCTCTCTTTCCTTGTCGCCGCCCGCTTTCTATACCGGAGAGGTCTCCGTCGCCTCGTCGCCGCCTACCACGCCGAAAAGATGAGGCGATAGTAGAGCCAAACGTGATAAGCTATCACTGGATCCAGGTCGATCCTGTTGCTATCACAGCAGCAGAGCGTGCGTGCATACTCAGCCCGGTGCTTTCTTGCCGGAGTTCCCCCGGTACACGCTAGAGTTGTAAAGAGTTCAGCTGGATGGATATTACGGTGGATGCGGACTGGTCGTGGCGTCTCTCAGCTCATGCCTACCCTCGATCGTCGCCGGCGCCAGGACTCTACTCTGTTGCCCACTCTTACTTGGAATCTTCCGTTTTGCGAGCTGGAAAGCAAGCTTTGGTCGGGCTTGTTTGGATGGGATACGACCGATTCAGGTAGAAACAAAGTCCGGAGGAAAAGGTTGTGGGCGGTGAAAGTGAACCTGAAGCCGGCATTAGCATGGTGCGTGCATGGTTTAGTGAGCATCATGGGCTGACAACGGTCCAACCCAGCAGCCAGGTATGAATGAGGACATGTTGTTTGGAGCGTATTGCGATTGCGGATTATCTTATGGACTAGTGATGCGTCAAGCTTGGCACTGAGCTGTGCAAGTTGCAAGTTGTTTGTTGCAATATTGGCTGCAATTTGCAAGTGTTGAGGTGAATAATTATATGATGGCTTTTGTTTGTGTATGGACGTGTTGTGCATGCTCCCGAGTTCAACTGCACCCTGATGAGCAGTAAAATAAATAAAAATATGAAAAAAGGTAAACTTTCACAAATGTTTTGTATGCTTGCAAAATTTTAGTCCGAAATGATATTCGTGGAAGTTGTGACAAAAAAAAAGGAAATGGATGCTACAAAAATGCTGGTTTTGAAAACATTTTGAAGTACTGATTTTGGTTTTTTCTTGCCATGACTTCTATGGATGTCATTTCGAACTGAAATTTTGCTGACATACAAAACCTTTGTCAAAGTTTAGTACAAAACAATTTCAAATTTTTTCACAGTTTTTAAAATTTTACTGTTCACAAGGGTGCATTTGAGCTCAGAATTAGAATAGGACTCATTTGTGTATGTCATACAGTAATAGTAGTAAATGAAATAAGTTTAAATAGTTTTTTCTCCTGAATAAGCAATAGTGTGCGTACTATATATTGAAGATGAAGGGGTAAAGAGCCCTTCAACTTGATGTTTACATATTAGGGCAACTCTAACCGATGCCCTATAAAATAGAGGTAGATCCGACCGAGAAAAAGTTAGTGGAGAATGTTTACTCCACTAATTTTTGGTCGGACCTAGCCGAACTCCTAAATTTAACGGAGTAAAAATCAAATTTGCATAAGTTCAACCTAGTTTCGATTTAAATAACGTCACATTGTCTTGACAACCGAAATCAAACAACCGATTTAAACATAAACTTAAACTTAAAACTAACTATTCTTCAACGTCATCATCATCACCCTTGTCGAGGGTGAGATAATCTTGCCTTGACATTCCACTGTCTATTGGGTCTGGGCCCGTGCTGTTGTCACTGGAGTCGCGGAAGATGCGCCGCCACTCTTCAACGTCGAACTCCTCCTCGTCGTTGCCGCCGTCGTGCTTGTCGCCATCATCGTCGGGCTCCTCCTCGTCGGAGAGGAAGATTGTTGGAAATATGCCCTAGAGGCAATAATAAAATGGTTATTATTATATTTGCTTGTTCATGATAATTGTCTATTGTTCATGCTATAATTGTGTTATCCGGAAATCGTAATACACGTGTGAATACATACACAACATGTCCCTAGTGAGCCTCTAGTTGACTAGCTCGTTCATCAATAGATGGTTACGGTTTCCTGACCATGGACATTGGAAGTCGTTGATAACGGATCACATCATTAGGAGAATGATGTGATGGACAAGACACAATCCTAAGCATAACACAATATCGTGTAGTTCATCCGCTAAAGCTTTTCTAATGTCAAGTATCTTTTCCTTAGACCATTGGACTGTGGAACTCCCGGATACTGTAGGAATGATTTGGGTGTGCCAAACGTCACAACGTAACTGGGTGGCTATAAAGGTGCACTACGGGTATCTCCGAAAGTGTCTGTTGGGTTGGCACGAATCGAGACTGGGATTTGTCGCTTCGTATGACGAAGAGGCATCTCTAGGCCCACTCGGTAATGCATCATCATAATGAGCTCATTGTGTCCAAGAAGTTAGTCACAGGATCATGCATTACGGAACGAGTAAAGTGACTTGCCGGTAACGAGATTGAACGAGGTATTGGGATACCAACGATCGAATCTCGGGCAAGTAACGTACCGATTGACAAAGGGAATTGTATACGGGGTTGATTGAATCCTCGACATCGTGGTTCATTCGATGAGATCATCGTGGAACATGTGGGAGCCAATATGGGTATCCAGATCCCGCTATTGGTTATTGGCCAGAGAGATGTCTCGGTCATGTCTACATGGTTCCCGAACCCGTAGGGTCTACACACTTAAGGTTCGGTGACGCTAGAGTTGTTATGGGAATTAGTATGCGGTTACCGAATATTGTTCGGAGTCCCGGATGAGATCCCGTACGTCACGATGAGTTCCGGAATGGTCCGGAGGTGAAGATTTATATATGGGAAGTTATCATACGGTCACCGGAAGTATGCGGGGGTTTGCCGGTATTGTACCGGGACCACCGGAGGGGTTCCGGGGGTCCACCGGGAGGGTCCACCTGCCCCGGAGGGCCCTATGGGCTGTATGTGGAAGGGAACCAGCCCCAAAGTGAGCTGGGCGCCATCCCCCTAGGGTTGGGGGGAACCCTAAAGGGGGCGCCCCCTTGGCTTGGGAGGTGATACGTCTCCGTCGTATCTACTTTTCCAAACACTTTTGTCCTTGTTTTGGACTCTAACTTGCATGATTTGAATGGAACTAACCCGGACTGACGCTGTTTTCAGCAGAATTGCCATGGTGTTATTTATGTGCAGAAACAAAAGTTCTCGGAATGACCGGAAACTTCACGGAACATATTTTTGGAAATAATAAAAAATCCTTACAAAAGATGAAGACCAGGGGGCCCGCACCCTAGCCACGAGGGTGGGGGCGCGCCTGCCCGCCCTGGGCATGCCCACTACCTCGTGGGCCCCCTGGAGCTCCTCTGACCTCAACTCCAACTCTATATATTTGCTTTCAGGGAGAAAAAATAGAGTAGAAGGATTCATCACGTTTTACGATACGGAGCCGCCGACAAGACCTAAAACCTCTCGGGAGGGCTGATCTGGAGTTCGTTCGGGGCTCCGGAGAGGGGAATCCGTCACCATCGTCATCATCTACCTTCCTCCATCATCAATTTCATGATGCTCAATGCCGTGCGTGAGTAATTCCATCATAGGGTTGGATGAGATTTATCATGTAATCGAGTTAGTTTTGTTAGGGTTTGATCCCTAGTATCCACTATGTTCGGAGATTGATGTTGCTATGACTTTGCTATGCTTAATGCTTGTCACTAGGGCCCGAGTGCCATGATTTCAGATCTGAACCTATTATGTTTTCATCAATATATGAGAGTTCGTGATCCTATCTTCCAAGTCTATAGTCACCTGCTATGTGTTATGATGCGCCAACTCCGAAGTGACAATAATCGGGACTACTCCCGGTGATGACCATAGTTTGAGGAGTTCATGTATTCACCATGTGTTAATGCTTTGGTCCGGTACTCTATTAAAAGGAGGCCTTAATATCCCTTAGTTTCCGCTAGGACCCCGCTGCCACGGGAGGGTAGGACAAAAGATGTCATGCAAGTTCTTTTCCATAAGCACGTATGACTATATTCGGAATACATGCCTACATTACATTGATGAATTGGAGATAGTTCTGTGTCACCCTGGGTTATGACTGTTACATGATGAACCGCATCCGGCATAATTCTCTATCACCGATCCATTGCCTACGAGCTTTCCATATATTGTTCTTCGCTTATTTACTTTTCCGTTGCTATTACTATCATCACTACAAAATACCAAAAACACTAGTTTTGTTATCATTACCTTTTGCTACCGTTACCACTACTATCATATTACTTTGCTACTAAATACTTTGCTGCAGATATTAAGTTTCCAGATGTGGTTGAATTGACAACTCAGCTGCTAATACTTGAGAATATTCTTTGGCTCCCCTTGTGTCGAATCAATAAATTTGGGTTGAATACTCTACCCTCGAAAACTGTTGTGATCCCCTATACTTGTGGGTTATCAAGACTATTTTCGGGCGCCGTTGCCGGGGAGCATAGCTGTCGGTGTCAAAATCGGCGGATCTCGGGTAGGGGGTCCCGAACTGTGCGTCTAAGGCGGATGGTAACAGGAGGCAGGGGACACGATGTTTTACCCAGGTTCGGGCCCTCTTGATGGAGGTAAAACCCTACGTCCTGCTTGATTAATATTGATGATATGGGTAGTACAAGAGTAGATCTACCACGAGATCAGAGAGGCTAAACCCTAGAAGCTAGCCTATGGTATGATTGTATGTTGTCCTACGGACTAAAACCCTCCGGTTTATATAGACACCGGAGGGGGCTAGGGTTACACAAGGTCGGTTACAAAGGAGGAGATATACATATCCGTATTGCCTAAGCTTGCCTTCCACGCCAAGTAGAGTCCCATCCGGACACGAGACGAAGTCTTCAATCTTGTATCTTCATAGTCCAACAGTCCGGCCAAAGGATATAATCCGGCTGTCCAGAGACCCCCTAATCAGGACTCCCTCAGTAGCCCCCGAACCAGGCTTCAATGACGACGAGTCCGGCGCGCAGTGTTGTCTTTGGCATTGCAAGGCGGGTTCTTCTCCATATTTTGATCGTTTGTAAAGCAGTGTCCGGTCCCATAAATGTTCGGACCTCTTGGCTTCTGTGCCCAATAACGGCTATATCCCACGCGTCGAATGAATACGAGGCGCTAGGGTGTTTTTACATTCGCCCCCCTAGCCAGATAAATAAATTGTCTATTAAAGGGATGGGGATTCTTAGATCCGATCCATACCATCCTCCCCCATCGAGAATCCATCAGAGTGCGTTTCAGAAAGATCCATTCTAGCATGGCCGACCTCCGCAGCTCCTCCTCCCGCCCCCGTAGCCATAAGCCCGGTGATTGGGAGAGGTGTTCAGTCCCGCACAGTCGATTGGTCGAACTGCAGACTAAGGGATTTCTCCCTCCGGCGTATATGGTGCCCGTTCAAGCCGGGCTTGCCACCTACAATGGCGGGAGCAAGCGGAGAGCTTCCCTGTCCCTCCATGGGGGAACGGGTCTGCCTTGTTCCTTATTTACTAAGGGGACTTGGATTTCCAGTTCATCCGTTCCTCCGCGGACTCCTGGAGTTCTACGGCCTCCAACTACACAATCTCACCCCTGCCTCTATTCTACATATCGCCAGCTATGTTGCTCTCTGCGAGTTGTTCCTGGGCTGCGAGGCTCACTTCGAGCTGTGGAAAAGGCTATTTTGCCTCGTCCCTCGCATATAGAGGAGATCACTTTATCAAGTGGGCGGAGCCGAAATATGGCGCATCGCCGATACCGGATACCTGTCCGGTACCCCGAAGAAGTCGTCCGAAGACTGGCCTTCAGAATGGTTTTATATGGAGGACGTTCCCCTTCCGGACCCTGTTCGGCGGGGTCTTACTGAGTTCAACAATGCTCCTCTGAAGAAGCGCCGAAGTTGGCGCCCATGGAGCCCCCAGGCGGAAGACAATGGAGAAGTCCTCTATATGATGAACCGGATCAAAGCACTGGCTCAATCAGGATTGACAATAATTGAAGTTATGTCGATTTGCATAATGCGGGGAGTGCGTCCACTTCAATATCGTGGGCACCCCTTGTGGTGTTATAACGGGGCGGATGACGCCACCTGCTGCGGGCGTAAGGGTCCGGACAATGCTGCCGCTCTAGCGAAAATTCTGTCCGAACTGTTCAAGGGTGAGGAAGAGGAGTTCACCCGCATCAAGCCACGGGATGGATTCTCCATGTACAATCCTCCAATCTGGGTAAGTTATATCTCCCTGCTCCCATTTTTCCCGCATTCTTTGTCGTAAGTATTCACCTTGCCACTTTGCGGCAGGAACTGCGAAAAGCCATAAAGGAGGTTAGCAGCCCTTCTCCACAACCAAAGGACCCTGACCGGGCCCTCGACTCCGGACTTGAAGAAGATTCGGTTATATTCGTGGAGCTGATAGACCGGCAGTTCTATCAGTTAAGCTGCGACGATGCCATGGTGGCCATTACGGCTGACTATCCCGGACTGCTCCCTGCATCGCAGGTAAGAAAAACCAAAAATCCCAACTCCAAAACTAGGATCCCCTTTTAGGCACTTCACCCACCATATACACATGGCATCTTTTACAGGGAAGGCATTCGGGACGCCCTGCCGAACTCGCAGCAACTCGCCAACAAGAGGCACCGAGGCCGAGTAGGCCAAAAAGGAAGGCGGTCAGGACGGAGAGGCTGGCGCAAAGGTATAAGAAAAACCCCGCTCCGTGGTTGTCGTCTTTCTCGAAATGTAATGACGCCCGTGTTTCTTTAACAGAAAAAACGCTCACCGGAATATGTCCAGGGATGTTGCCAATCACGCTTCCACCAGTCGGGCGTCAGGACCGGACATGGAGGCAGAAGCCGATATGGGGCAGGCGCCGGATAATCCCCCTACAGAGGATGCGGATAGATTATCCGCTACAAACTCAGAAGTGGAAAGTGCCATGAATCATAGGCGCCGCCGGGCCGTACTCCATGACGCTTGTTTCTCACCAGAGGCGTTTGACGCCTTCAATTCTGGAGAGGCGTACCTTCGTGCTGCTCAAGATGGTCTAGCCAGAGCCACGGATCAGTATGTAAAGGATGTACCGGTGAGTAAATCTGACGATTTATATGTATCAGTAGCCCCTGAGACTTGAAACAGTTAGCAGAACTGATTTAAGGATCATCTTTATTGTGCAGGTTCTTACAGAGAAGAATACTAGGCTGTCACAGGAGCCGGAGAAATGCAAGACCCAACTGTGGGCTGCTGTGGCCGCATTGCAGGAACCGAAAAAGTCACCTGCTGGTAACATTTACTTTAAAGAATGATGGTTACCATATAACGTGCGGCATGGCTGCAGATCTAACAACAGATGTTGCAGATGAATCCGGAGAGAATCCGGAGGACCAGCATGTTATGCGACAGCTAGAGGCTGGCAAACGCGTGCTGACTGAGGTTAGGCGGGAGAAAAACAATCTCCAAGATGCCAATATTAAGCTGAGCGTGGAACTAAAAGACGTTCGTGGCCAGCTTGCAAACTCCGAGAAGGAGAATAAGCGGCTTCGGCGCGACATTTTTAGTAAGTGCTTGAACGAATCCTTTTAAAGGAGTACGAAGAAGCCGACTAACAACGTTATGTCTGTAGGTATGCTGACGGGTCATCCTGTGGAGGAAATGCCCGGGTCTGCGGGTGATCTTCTGTCTGAGCTGTCACATCTGCACGAACAAGTTCGGCAGGTGATGCAGGGTGTTGCCCAGGCCTTGTGGCCGTCCGTCTCCCTGCCAGAGGGCGTTGCCGAGCTTGCGGAGAAGCTCAAGGGAGCACGGCGGCGCTTCCGATTATGGAATATATCAGCCTGTCGACAGGGTGCCAGAGAAGCCTGGGCCATGGTGAATACGCGGTATACCAAGGCAGACCCAAATCACATGGCCGAGGTCGGACCTGTGGGGCCCGACGGAAAAGAGATCCCCGTTAGCTTAGTTTATGGGCAAGTAGAATTAGCCGCAAAGTATTCTCAACAGGATTGTAAGCTAGACCGCCTGTTGGATGGTATAGAAGAGGAATTTAGTCAGTCTGCATGACTATGTAATTAAAGTGACATGTATAATGCCTTCTAGCCGGATTGTAGATCATTTGTCGTTGCGGACCTTCTCGCTTCAACCTCCGGGCCCAATAGTCCGGAGTGTATCCGAATACCCGCTCAGTTATATAAGAGCCAGGGTATGCGTGGAGACCAGGCGTAGGGGTCATTAGTGCTTTATCAGACAAGTGCCCAACTAGTTATGTTATATTACATGGGTAGTAAGAAACATCTTCCAGGGAGAATAGTTCCGTTAAGGGTTCCTTTCCCTGGGTAAGCATGCCCTAAAGTGCATGTCTGGACTGCGATAGGAAACGCAGGAAAAACATCTGGGGCAGATATGGACAATAAATAAAAATCATCTTTTGTTCACCGACCGAATATTCCCTTAAGAACGCTAACTTTCGGCTTCACCCAGTCTGAGGTACACATCCGTCTGACCCGGCAGTAACAATCGCAGAGGTGCTCCCCTTATGCCCTAGCCGAATTAACGGGAACGTAGGGCATAAATACAAGAGCCAGGCAACCCAGCTTGGCCAAAACTTAAGTCATATCGATGCATATAATGGTGAAAAAAGGTACATGCGGAAGTATAACACATGTGTGGGGCATGAGGCCCGGATAAATAATTTAAGCTTCTGTGAAAGAAGCCCCCAGCTATGAAGAGTGTGGCTAGCGCATCTGTAATGTGCAAGCGAGGCACAAGGTGACCCTTGAAGGCCTAGAGAAATAATAAAAGAAAGAAAGAAAGAGAAACAAGACAGATAATGTATATGCAGAAAATGGAGAAAGGGAGGGGACTAACATAGAGTCCGGTGCTAGGCGTAGAATCTTCGGAGCCTGGCCACGTTCCATGGGTTCGGCTCGAGTCGACTAGTCGACGCATCCCGCAGTCGGTACGCTCCACCGGTCAGAACTTGGTCAATAATGAAGGGACCTTCCCATTTGGGCTCGAGCTTATTCTTTTTCTTATCCGGCAGGCATAGAACTAGGTCGCCAACGTTATAAGTTTTGGCCCGTACTTCTCTGCTTTGGTATCTGCGAGCCTGTTGGTGATAAAATGCGGAACGGGCTTTAGCTACGTCGCGCTCCTCCTCCAGGGTGTCCAAACTGTCCTGCCGATCGAGCTCGGCTTCTCTTTCTTCGTACATGTGCACTCGAGGTGAGTCATGAATTATGTCACAGGGCAAGACTGCCTCTGCGCCGTACACCATAAAGAAGGGTGTATATCCGGTACTACGATTTGGCATGGTCCGCAGCCCCCAGAGTACGGAGTCGAGCTCCTCTACCCAGTGCGTGTTAGACTCCGTTAAGGAGCGCACTAATCTGGGTTTAATGCCGCTCATTATAAGACCGTTTGCTCGCTCGACTTGACCGTTGGTTTGTGGGTGATAGACTGAAGCATAATCGAGCTTGATGCCCATTTTGCTGCACCAGAGTTTTACCTCGTCGGCCGTGAATTCGTGCCATTATCAGTGATGATGCTGTGGGGGACGCCATAACGGTGTACAACCCCGGATATGAAGTCTATCACCGGTCCGGATTCGGCTGTTTTAACAGGTTTGGCCTCCATCCATTTGGTGAATTTATCCACCATGACCAATAAGTATTTTTTTTCTTGTGGGTTCCCCCTTTAAGGGGTCCAACCATGTCAAGCCCCCAGACCGCAAAGGGCCATGTAATGGGGATTGTTTGGAGGGCGGTGGGTGGCATGTGGCTTTGATTTGCAAAGAGCTGGCAACCGGCGCAACGTTGGACCAAGTCCTGTGCATCTGCCCGGGCCGTTGGCCAATAGAATCATGTACGGAAGGCCTTGCTTACAAGAGCCCGGGCTGCAGCGTGATGACCGCCGAGTCCGGCGTGAATTTCTGCCAAAAGATTCTGCCCTTCCTCTTTGGAGATGCACCTTTGAAGGACTCTGGTAGTGCTTTTTTTGTACAATTCTCCCTCATGGACCCTGTAGGCCTTGGATCGCCGCACTATGCAACGTGCCTCATTTTGGTCCTCCGGCAGTTCCTGTCTAGTTAGGTAGGCCAGGAATGGTTCTGTCCATGAGGCAATAATGGCCATTATTTCGTGGGTTGAAGGTGTTATTTCGGTGGCAGAGCCTCCGATTGTGTCAAAGAGTTCGGTATCGGGTATTTTGGCCGGGTCCGGACTGTTGTTACCTGTGTCCCCTTCCCATACTTTGGATGGCTTGAACAGCCTTTCCAAAAATATGTTGGGGGGGACCGCATCACGTTTTGCGCCGATGCGGGCGAGGATATCCGCCTCCTGATTATTTTCACGAGCCACATGGTGAAATTCGAGCCCCTCGAATCGAGCTGACATTTTTAGGACGACGTTTCGATAGGCCGCCATTTTCGGATCCTTGGCGTCTAAGTCTCCATTTATTTGGGATATTGCGAGGTTTGAATCCCCACGCACCTCCAGGCGTTGAATGCCCATGGAGACTGCCATCCAAAGACCATGCAACAGAGCTTCATATTCGGCTGCATTGTTGGAGTCTGTATACAATATTTGCAATACGTACTGAACGGTATCTCCGGTTGGGGACGTCAGGACGACGCCAGCCCCTAGACCAGCCAGCATTTTAGAACCGTCGAAGTGCATGATCCAATTGGAGTATGCGTCGTACTCTTTAGGGAGTTCGGCCTCCGCCCATTCGGCGACGAAGTCGGCCAATACTTGCGACTTAATGGCTCGTCGAGGTTTGTATGTTATGTCGAATGGGAGGAGCTCAATGGCCCATTTGGCAATCCGGCCCATAGCCTCGCGGTTGTTTATAATATCATTAAGTGGCACTTCCGAGGCTACTGTAATCGAACACTCTTGAAAGTAGTGTCGCGGCTTCCGCGATGCCATGAATACCGCATATGCTATCTTTTGGTAATGCGGGTACCGTGATTTGCATGGAGTGAGGACAGTGGATACATAATATACCAGCTTTTGAAGAGGGAATTTATGTCCGTCCGCTTCCCGTTCGACAACGAGCACCGCGCTTACAACTTGATGAGTTGCCGCAAAGTACAACAGCATTGGTTTGCCGATGTTTGGCGTGGCCAGGATTGGGTTGGTTGCCAAGATGGCCTTTATTTCTTCCAATCCGGCTGTGGACGCGTCCGTCCACTCGAAGTGTTTGGTGCGCCGAAGGAGGCGATAAAGGGGTAAAGCCTTTTCTCCTAAGCTGGAGATAAAGCGGCTTAGAGCCGCCATGCATCCAGTTAACTTCTGGATTTGTTTGAGGTCTGTTGGGGTAGCCAACTGTGACAAAGCTTGGATTTTGGCCGGATTAGCTTCAATGCCTCTACTGGAGACAATGAAACCCAGGAGCTTTCCGACTGGTACGCCGAAAACGCATTTTTCCGGATTGAGCTTGATGTCGTATGTTCGGAGGTTGTCGAATGTGAGCCTCAAGTCGTCTATCAAAGAGTCGACGTGTTTGGTTTTGACGACCACATCGTCTACGTATGCCTCTACTGTTTTGCTGATTTGTTTCTCCAGACATGTCTGAATCATGCGCTGATATGTTGCGCCGGCGTTTTTGAGCCCAAAAGGCATTGTGTTAAAACAGAAGGGACCGTATGGTGTGATGAATGCCGTTGCGGCTTGGTCGGACTCCGCCATCTTGATTTGGTGGTAACCGGAGTATGCGTCGAGGAAACACAATGACTCGTGTCCTGCGGTAGCATCAATGATTTGATCGATGCGTGGGAGGGGGAAGGGATCCTTTGGGCAAGCTCTATTGAGGTCTTTGAAATCGACACAAAGGCGCCAGGATTTGTCCTTCTTTGGTACCATCACCAGGTTTGCTAGCCAGTCCGGATGTTTTATTTCTCTGATGAATCCGGCCTCCAATAACTTGGCTAGTTCCTCTCCCATGGCCTGTCTCTTGGTTTCGTAGAAACGCCGAAGAGCTTGCTTGACCGAATTGAATCCCTTTAGGATATTGAGGCTATGCTCGGCCAGCCTGCGTGGGATTCCTGGCATATCTGAGGGATGCCAGGCGAATATGTCCCAGTTCTTGCGCAGGAACTCTCGTAGTGCGGCGTCCACAGTGGGGTTTAGTTGTCCCCCGATGGAGGCTGTTTTTGTAGGGTCCGTTGGGTGGACTTGGAATTTGACTATTTCATCCGCTGGTTTAAAAGAGGTGGACTTGGATCTCTTGTCGAGTATCACGTCGTCCCTGTCCACTGTGGAGCGTAGCATGGTTAATTCCTCGGCTGAGAGGGCTTCGGATAATGCCTCGAGGGCCAGTGCGGCTGTTTTGTTTTCGGCGCGGAGTGCTGTGTCCGGATCACTAGCAAGAGTGATAATTCCGTTGGGCCTGGGCATTTTGAGCTTCATGTACCCGTAATGGGGTATGGCTTGGAAGATTGTGAATGCCTCCCGCCCTAACAGGGCGTGGTAACTGCTACTGAACGGGGCCACTTGGAACGTAATCTCTTCGGACCTATAATTCTCCGTCGTGCTGAACACCACATCTAGTGTGATTTTGCCTGTACAGCGTGCTTCCCGGCTGGGAATTATTCCTCTAAAGGTTGTGCTGCTTCGCTCGATGCGGTTCCAGTCTATTTCCATTTTTTGAAGGGTTTCCTCATAGATGAGGTTTAATCCGCTGCCGCCGTCCATGAGTACCTTGGTGAGTCGAAAGCCGTCCACAATTGGACTGAGGACCAGTGCGGCTGGTGCTCGGGCTGTTCGGAATTTAGGTTCATCACTGGCATTGAAGGTAATAGCCGTGTCACTCCATGGATTTATTGTTGCTACGTGGCAGATTTCGGCCATGGTGCGGAGTGTTCGCTTGCGCCTATTATTTGACGCAAATGTCTCAAAGACTGTTAACACCGTATTGTTATCCACGGGATGGTGCTCTGTGGCATTTGGGATAAGAAGATCATCACCACTTTTGGCCACCTACCGGAGTATCCAACATGCTCTAAGGCTGTGCGTTGGTATTGTATCCGCTGTACTATGAATTTTGCAGGGTCCATTGAACCATGCCTCCAGTACGGTTACATGCCCTATAGAGGGTTTTTGCTTTTTGGTAGTTGACCCGGGTGTCTTTTGATAGTGCACCCTTTTATTTCGGACTGGGTTCATATTTAGGGCCGGATTATCCCAAAAGTTTGTTTCGGTTTTCCAGGCACTTTCCATCGCACAGTACTTTCGTACTATGGATGCCAAGTCAGCGAAGCGTGATATCTCATGGCGATTTATGGCGTTAAGGATTCCCTTGTCCGTGCAATTATTGCAGAAAAATAAGATTGCGTCTTCCTCGCGACAGTCCTTAACCTTGTTCATCGCAAGGAGGAATCTGGCCCAATAGTGATGTAGTGTTTCCTGGGGCTCTTGCCTGATGTGGGAAAGATCGCTTATGTTTGGGTGGGTGGGTGGAATTGAATCCGAACCCTTACCCGATCTGGGATCCAGGGGCCGAGGAGTTTCCAATTTTGGAAGTTCCAGTTCCGGGGTGTTACCCGATAATCCTGGCCCACTGCCTGACTCTAAGTTTAGGGATTGGATGTTGTCCTCCCGCGAACGGGCGTCCGGCTCGGAGAGCTCGGGAATCCAGACATAGTTGGTCCTCAAGATAGAGGAAAGGTCGCCGCGTTGTTCCTCCACCACTGCAATATGATGGGTGACCGGTGGAGAGTTCATCTCCCTTTGATCGGGTTTAAGCCCAATCCGATCATAGTCCGTAGCGACTCCCAAGGCAGCGATGCGATCCAAGAGCTCATTTAAGGAGGCGAGCTCCATTGGATCCATCTGTTCGGCGAGTGCTGATTTGACGTGGAGGCTGTTTTCGATGACCCCAGAAGTCATCGTCGGCGCGGCGGCCGAACAGGCGGTTATGATGAAACCGCCTAGCCGGAGAGTTTGGCCGACGGCCAAAGCTCCCCCAACATTAGTACCGTCTTTAAAGACGAGACGAGACATCCTTCCTTCTGGCGACGACACAGAGGAACTCTCAATGAAAGCACCAATGTCGGTGTCAAAACCGTCACATCTCGGGTAGGGGGTCCCGAACTGTGCGTCTAAGGCGGATGGTAACATGAGGCAGGGGACACGATGTTTTACCCAGGTTCGGGCCCTCTTGATGGAGGTAAAACCCTATGTCCTGCTTGATTAATATTGATGATATGGGTAGTACTAGAGTAGATCTACCACGAGATCAGAGAGGCTAAACCCTAGAAGCTAGCCTATGGTATGATTGTATATTGTCCTACGGACTAAAACCCTCCGGTTTATATAGACACCGGAGGGGTCTAGGGTTACACAAGGTCGGTTACAAAGGAGGAGATATACATATCCGTATTGCCTAAGCTTGCCTTCCACGCCAAGTAGAGTCCCATCCGGACACGAGACGAAGTCTTCAATCTTGTATCTTCATAGTCCAACAGTCCGGCCAAAGGATATAATCCGGCTGTCCGGAGACCCCCTAATCTAGGACTCCCTCAATAGCTCTATTCTTTGAGTCACTTGGGATTTATATCTGTTTATCATTATGAAGAACTTGAGAGGTCCAAAAACCAAGATTTATCCCTCAACTACGAGGGGAAGTAAGGAACTGCCATCTAGCTCTGCACTTGATTCACCTTCTGTTTTGAGTAAGCTTGCGACACCTAAACCTGCTTCTGCTATTCATTCTGATATGTCGCATGTTATTGATGATGCCACTTCTGCTATGCATGATACTTATGATGAAACTACTTCTATGCTTGATACTACTATGCCACTTGGTGAATTTCTTGATGAACAACTTGCTAGGGTTAGAGAGAATGAAATTATTGAAACTGATAATATTGATGAAAGTGATGATGAAGACTCTCCCCCTAATAAGTATGAATTGCCTGTTGTTCTTGAGGGTTATGTTCTGGATGAAGAATCTGGTAGAGCTATTTTAGCTTGCAATGATAGATATGATCTAAAGAGGTTATTAGCTAAATGGAAGCAGCAATCCCTTAATGCTAGAATGAAACCTGACCCTGCTTTTGCTACATCACCTATCGTGTTACCGATAAGGATTATGAATTCTCTGTTGATCCTGATATAATTACTTTGGTTGAATCTAATCCTTTTTATGGCTATGAATCTGAAACTGTTGTGGCACATCTTACTAAATTAAATGATATAGCCACCCTGTTCACTAATGATGAGAGAACTTGATAACCCACAAGTATAGGGGATCGCAACAGTTTTCAATAAGTAAGAGTGTCGAACCCAACGAGGAGCTAAAGGTAGAACAAATATTCCCTCAAGTTCTATCGACCACCGATACAACTCTACGCACGCTTGACGTTCGCTTTACCTAGAACAAGTATGAAACTAGAAGTACTTTGTAGGTGTTTTCAGAAAGGCTTGCAAGAAAGTAAAGAGCACGAAAATAAAACTAGGGGCTGTTAAGGTAAAGAAGCAACTAAAGTAAATATAGCAAGTGTGGAAAAGTGGTGGTAGGAGTTGCGAAATTGTCCCTTAAGCAATTGACTACTTTACTAGACCGATAGCAAGTATTATGTGGGAGAGGCCACTGCTAGCATGTCATCCCTTACTTGGAATTCTATGCACTTATGATTGGAACTATTAGCAAGCATCCGCAACTACTAATGTTCATTAAGGTAAAACCCAACCATAGCATTAATATATATTGGTCCCCCTTCAATCCCGTATGCATCAATTTCTATGCTAGGTTGAAGCTTCTGTCACTCTTGCCCTCCAATACATAGTCCTATCAACATACAAACTAACCCTAGGGTGTGATCCACGCACGCAATCATATGATGGGCACCAAAGGACAGCAACATAACCACAAGCAAATTAAATCAATCATAGCAATTCATCAACCACCGATAGGACAACGAAAATCTACTCAGACATCATAGGATGGCAACACATCATTGCATAGTAATATGAAGCATAAAGCACCATGTTCAAGTAGAGGGTACAACGGGTTGCGGGAGAGTGGACCGCTATAGATAGAGGGGGGGAAGGTGATGGAGATGTTGGTGAAGATGGCGGAGGTGTTGGTGTAGATCGCGGTGATGATGATGATGGCCACGGCGGCGTTCCGGCGGCACCAGAGGAGAGGGCGAGAGGGGCCCCCTTCTTCCTCTTCTTCCATAACCTCCTCCCTAGATGGGAGAAGGGTTTCCCCTTTGGTCCTTGGCCTCCATGGCATGGGAGGGGCGAGAGCCCCTCCGAGATTGGATCTATCTCTCTGTTTCTCTCTGGTTCTGCGTTCTGTTCTGGCTCTGTTTCACCGTTTCGTATATATATGGAGATCTGTAACTCTGATTGGCCTGAAACCTTTGCCGTGATTTTTTTCCGAATATTAGCTTTCTTGTGGCAAAAGAAGAGCGTCAACCGCCTTACGGTGGGCTCATGAGGGTAGGGGGCGCGCCCTAAGGGGGGGGGGGGGCGCCCCCTGCCTCGTGACCACCTCGGGCACTGGTTCGCGTTGATTTTCCATCCGAATTTTCCATATTTTCCAAAAATAAGCTCCGTCCGTTTTTATCCCGTTTGGACTCCGTTTGATATGGATATTCTGCGAAACCAAAAACATGCAACAGACAGGAACTAGCACTGGGCACTGGATCAATATGTTAGTCTCAAAAATAATATAAAAGTTGCCGAAAAGTATATGAAAGTTGAATAATATTGGCATGGAACAATAAAAATTTATAGATACGACGGAGACGTATCAGAACTCGCTACTTTTATATCCTTAAAATATTTATATTCTCATTAAAGGATGATGCTAAGATATGGTTTAATTCTCTTGATCCTGGTTGTGTGCGTAGTCCCGAGGATATGATCTATTACTTGAGGTATTAAATATTTCCCTGCTCATAGGAAACAAGCTGCTTTAAGGGATATATATAATTTTGTGCAACTTGAAGAAGAGAGTCTCCCACAAGCTTGGGGGAGGCTTCTCCAATTACTTAATGCTTTGCCTGATCATCCTCTTAAGAAAAATGAAATACTTGATATCTTTTATAATGGACTAACCGATGCTTCCAGAGATTACCTGGATAGTTGTGCTGGTTCTGTTTTCAGGGAAAGAACACCGGATGAAGTTGAAATTCTATTAAATGATATGTTAACTAATGAAAATAATTGGACACTTCCTGAGCCTATTCCTAAACCAACTCCGAAGAAGAGAGGTGTTCTATTTCTCAGTCCTGAAGATATGCAAGAGGCAAAGAAATCCATGAAGGAAAAGGGTATTAAAGCTGAAAATGTTAAGAATTAACCTCCTATTGAAGAAATACATGGTCTTAATTTACCGTCTGTCGAAGAAATGCATAATTTTAATCCATATCCTATCAAGGAAATACATGGTCTTGATAACCTGACACAGGTAGTAAAGGTAAATTCTCTCTGTAGATATGATAAAGCTGAAATCCCATTTACTAAGTTTGCTAGCCCATGCTTAGATGAGTTTGATAAATTTATGGTTAAGCAAGAAGACTTCAATGCTTATTTTGGTAGAGAATTAAAACTTTGTGCTCATATGCTTGAACACTTGGGTGATTATATGGCTAATGTCAAAGGTGAACTAAAACTTATTAGTAAACATGCTTCTATGGTTACCACTCAAGTAGAACAAGTACTTAAAGCTCAAAATGATTTGCTCAATGAATTAAATAGTAAGAATAATGATTATGATGTTAGAGTGGCTACAAAAACTGGCAAAATGACTCAAGAACCTTTGTATCCTGAAGGCCACCCTAAGAGAATTGAGCAAGATTCCCAGAGAAATAATATAGATGCACCTAGTCCTTCTAAAAGGAAGAAAAGAAAAATGATAGGACTTTGCATGCTGCTAGTGAACCTATTACTGAAACACCTGAGAATCCAAATGATATTTCTATTTCTGATGCTGAAACACAATCTGGTAATGTTAATGATAATGTTCATGTTGATGCTCAACCTAGCAATGATAATGATATAGAAATTGAACCTGTTGTTGATCTTGATAACCCACAATCAAAGAATCAACGTTATGATAAGAAAGACCTTGTTGCTAGGAAACATGGTAAAGAAAGAGAACCATGGGTTCATAAACCCATGCCTTTTCCTCCCAAACCATCCAAGAAAAAAGATGATGAGGATTTTGAGCGCTTTGTTGAAATGATTAAACCTATCTTTTTGCGTATGCGATTAACTGACATGCTTAAAATGAATCCTTATGCTAAGTATATGAAAGAAATTGTCACTAATAAAAGAAAGATACCGGAAGCTGAAATTTCCACCATGCTTGCTAATTATACTTTTAAGGGCGGAATACCAAAGAAACTTGGAGATCCAGGAGTACCCACTATACCATGCTCCATTAAAATAAACTATGTTAAAACTGCTTTATATGATCTTGGAGCCGGTGTTAGTGTTATGTCTCTCTCTTTATATCGTAGACTTGATTTGAATAAGTTGACACCTACTGAAATATCTTTGCAAATGGCTGATAAATCAACTGCTATAGCTGTCGGTATTTGTGAGGATGTGCCCATTGTGGTTGCAAACGTTACTATTTTAACAGACTTTGTTATTCTTGATATTCCCGAGGACGATAGTATGTCCATTATTCTTGGAAGACCCTTTTCGAATACTGCAGGGGCTGTTATTGATTGCAACAAAAGCAATGTCACTTTTCATGTTGATGGTAATGAGCATACGGTACACTTTCCGAGGAAACAACCTCAAGTTCACAGTATCAATTATATTGGAAAAATTCCATCGATTATTTTTGGAGGTTTTGAATTTCCTATTCCTACTGTCAAGAAGAAATATGATATTCTTATTGTTGGGGATGTGCATATCCCCGTTGAGGTAACCTAGTGTTATTCGAAAATTCTCCGGTTCCATGTTATTCGGAATGAGTTTGTTAACAAGACTTGATCAACCTTGTTAATGGATTCCTTTTGATGATCATGAGATGGATGAATTTATAAAACACAACTCTCTGTACCCTCCTTTTACTTTCTATTATTTATATTAAATAAAATAAAAATAAGTATTTTCCGTCTGTTATTTGATTTATCCGTGCAATATAAAAATACCCAAAAAATAAAAGTTCTCCAAATGCCCTGAAATTTAAATATGATTTTTTCTAGAATATTTGAGAATATTTGGCACTGAGAACACAACGCGGGGGGCATCCACCTGGCCACGAGGGTGGAGGGCGCGCCCCCTGCCTCGTGGGCCCATGGTGGCCCTCCTCCACTTATTCCTGCACCCACACACTCCTTCCTCCTCCCACAAACACGATTATCCAGTTCAAACCCGAGTCCAAGCTAATTTTGCCGCCATTTTCGATCTCCTTGCTCAAAGCACCTCTCACAAAACTGCTTGGGGGGATTGTTCCTTGGTATGTGACTCCTCCATTGGTCCAATTAGTTTTTGTTCTAGTGCTTTATTCATTGCAAATTTTTGTTGCCTAGGTGACCATGTTCTTGAGCATGCATGTCAAATTTATGGTTTTCCAAGTAGTTTTGATGCATGATATAGGCTCTAGGCACTTGTAGGAGTAGTTGCTATCAAATTTTTTTAGAGTTTTGTTTACTTTTATTTGAAGTTACTAAAAATTTCAGAAATTTTTCAGAGGAAGAAATATGTTTAGGAAAATGTACCAAGGTGGTCCTCCAAGGAAGCAAGGACCTAGGCTTGCAATGCGTGATGCTAACGATGAGCCACCAAGGGACGCTCCAATGCGGCCTTATGAATGGCCTTCAGAGGACTTCATGGATCGAGAAGGAATTAAGAATTTAACACATATTTGCGTAACGCTGATCTTGTGAGCTTCGAGGAAGAAAAGTGTCGTCAGTACCACTATCTCACTAGCTCCTTTATGAGGAGGTTTGAATTTTCATCTTCACGTAATTCTCAAACTGTTCTGTTTGATCTTTATGAAAATTCTTACACTATCGACTTAGAGGACTTTACCACTGCTTGCAAACTTCCACAGTGGGGTAGTACTAGTGAACCTCGCAAATCTGAATTTAGAGATTTTCTTGCTAGTATAATTGTGGGGGAATCTAGAGATATAACACAAGCTACCATAGGGAGCATTCACTTTCCTGCTATACATTATTTTGCTCTCTTCATAGGTAGATGCATTAATGGTAAAGATGAGGCATGTCATATGTGTGTCCCTGACCTCAGTATTCTTAGGAGTGCTGTGTTAGGAGATAAATCTTATAATTTGGGAGACATTGTTGCACGTAGGTTGCATCTTAATAGATTTAATGGAGATTTCTTTGGTGGAATTTATGCAACCCACATAGCTAATTTTCTTGGTATAACCATACGTGAGGATGATATTGAGTTGCCTCCTGCTTATTTGGATTATGAGGCTATGGTTCGTCATCAGTTGGTTGAGAGGAACGATCAGTTCCTCCAGTACCGACTAATCTTTGACAGATGACGCACCTATCACATCGCTCTCCCTGCTTCTACTTTCTTTGACTTTCAGGCAAAAAGGAGATATTTTATAACCAGAGAGGAGGCAGAAGAGTATAAGAGGAGAGCTGAGATAGCTCGCCTCCAAGCTGCAGCCCACGATGCAATGACTGCTGCATTGCAATACGACCCCAACTATTATTATGGATATCCGCCACGCCAGCCGTGGCCATAGACCAACTTAGGCCAAAAGCCTAAGCTTGGGGGAGTACATATTTCTCACCGACATTATATTCATGTTCACACACTCATTGCTAGATGTCGGTGCTCATACTTTTTCATTGTATCATCCATGCTAGTTTATTTCCTTTTTATGCTTTCTTCTTGTGTGTTTAATAAACCTTAAGAAAAACCAAAAAAATTAGTTGTAGCTTTTAGCTAGTTTTAATTTCCATGCTTGTAGTAGTAATTAAAAAGAAAACCCAAAAAGATTTCATGTTCTTTTTGCTTGTTGGGAGCTTTCCCGTGTAAATAGTTTTATTTCTTTTCTTTGGGGGTCGATAGGAGAAGACCATAATTAAATTGTTGAAGTGGCTCTTATATGCATTATTGTTGATCTGATAAAAGAGCCCATACTGCCTTGTCTTCTCCTGTTTATTGAATGCTTGTAGATTCCAGCTTAGTCCAATGCACGCACACTATTATTATTATCCGCATCGTTCGATCGTGCAAGTGAAAGGCAATTATGACGATATATGATGGACTAATTGAGATGAGAAAAACTGGTATGAACTCGACCTCTCTTGTTTTTGTAAATATGATTAGTTCATCATTCCTGATTCAGCCTATTATGAATAAACATGTTTGCAATGACAACTAGAGATCATAGTTTCTTGTGCCATGCTTGATTAGCTAGGAGCTTATAATGGTTTACCTTGCGTGCCAACATGCTATTAAAATGGTTGTGTTGTGGTATGATAGGGTGGTATCCTCCTCTGAATGATTTAAGTGACTTGACTTGGCACATGTTCGCGCATGTAGTTGAAACAAAATCAACATAGCCTTCACGATATTTATGCTCATGGTGGATTATATCCTACTCATGCTTGCATTCAGTGTTGATTAATTTTAATGCATGTTCATGACTGTTGTCGCTCTCTAGCTGGTCGCTTCCCAGTCTTTTTCTAGCCTTCACTTGTACTAAGTGGGAATACTTCTTGTGCATCCAATCCCATAAACCCCAAAGTTATTCCATATGAGTCCACCATACCTACCTATATACAGTACCTACCTGCCGTTCCAAGTAAATTTGTATGTGCCAAACTCTAAACCTTCAAATAAATATCATGTTTTGTATGCTCGAATAGCTCATGTATCAACTAGGGTTGTCCATATCTTCCATGTTAGGCGGGTTATTCTCAAGAGGAGTGGACTCTGCTCCTCACTCACGAGAAAATGGTTGGTCACCGGGATGCCCAGTCCCATGCTTTATGCAAACTAAATCAAAATAATTGCAAACAAAACTCCCCCTGGGACTCTTGTTAGTTGGAGGCACTCGTTGTTTTGAGCAAGCCATGGATTGATGCTTGTTGGTGGAGGGGGAGTATAAACTTTACCATTCTGTTTGGGAACTGCCTATAATTTGTGTAGCATGGAAGATATCGCCATCTCTTGGTTGTTATGTTGACAATGAAAGTATACCGCTCAAAATTTTATTCATCTCTATTTCAAAACCGAGCTCTGGCACCTCTACAAATCCCTGCTTCCCTCTGCGAAGGGCCTATCTATTTACTTTCATGTTGATTCATCATCCTCTTATTAAAAAGCAGCAGTTGGAGAGCACCACTGTCATTTGAATTCATTACTGTTAGTTTACATTGAGTATGACTTGACTGGATCTCTTTTACCATGAATTACAATGTCTAGTCAGTCCTTGATCTTCAAAGGTGCTCTGCATTTATGTTTTGCGGTCTTAGAAAGGGCTAGTCAGATACCATCTTGTTACATCATATTATGATTGTTTTGAGAAAGTGTTGTCATCCGAGATTTATTATTATTGCTCGCTAGTTGATTATGCCATTGGTATGAGTAAACATGAGACCTAATCGTTATTGTGAATATGGTTAGTTTATAATCTTTGCTGAAAACTTGAATGCTGGCTTTACATATTTACAACAACAAGAGCAAACAGAGTTTGTAAAAGTTTTTCTTTATCACTTTCAGTTTGTCAACTAAATTGCTTGAGGACAAGCAAAGGTTTAAGCTTGGGGGAGTTGATACGTCTCCGTCGTATCTACTTTTCCAAACACTTTTGCCCTTGTTTTGGACTCTAACTTGCATGATTTGAATGGAACTAACCCGGACTGACGCTGTTTTCAGCAGAATTGCCATGGTGTTATTTATGTGCAGAAACAAAAGTTCTCGGAATGACCTGAAACTTCATGGAACATCTTTTTGGAAATAAAAAAATCCTTGCAAAAGACGAAGACCAGGGGGCCCACACCATAGCCACGAGGGTGGGGGCGGGCCTGCCCCCCTGGGCACGCCCCCCTACCTCGTGGGCCCCCTGGAGCTCCTCTGACCTCAACTCCAACTCTATATATTTGCTTTAAGGGAGAAAAAAAATAGAGAAGAAGGATTCATCACGTTTTACGATACGGAGCCGCCGCCAAGCCCTAAAACCTCTCGGGAGGGCTGATCTGGAGTCCGTTCGGGGCTCCGGAGAGGGGAATCTGTCGCCATCGTCATCATCAACCTTCCTCCATCACCAATTTCATGATGCTCACCGCCGTGTGTGAGTAATTTCATCGTAGGCTTGCTGGACGGTGATGGGTTGGATGAGATTTATCATGTAATCGAGTTAGTTTTGTTAGGGTTTGATCCCTAGTATCCACTATGTTCTGAGATTGATGTTGCTATGACTTTGCTATGGTTAATGCTTGTCACTAGGGCCTGAGTGCCATGATTTCAGATATGAACCTATTATGTTTTCATCAATATATGAGAGTTCGTGATCCTATCTTGCAAGTCTATAGTCACCTACTGTGTGTTATGATCCGGCAACCCCGAAGTGACAATAATCGGGACCACTCCCGGTGATGACCATAGTTTGAGGAGTTCATGTATTCACTATGTGTTAATGCTTTGGTCCGGTACTCTATTAAAAGGAGGCCTTAATATCCCTTAGTTTCTGCTAGGACCCCGCTGCCACGGGAGGGTAGGACAAAAGATGTCATGCAAGTTCTTTTCCATAAGCACGTATGACTATATTCGGAATACAAGCCTACATCACATTGATGAATTGAAGCTAGTTCTGTGTCACCCTAGGTTATGACTGTTACATGATGAACCGCATCCGGCATAATTCTCTATCATCGATCCATTGCCTACGAGCTTTCCATATATTGTTCTTCGCTTATTTACTTTTCCTTTGCTATTACTATCATCACTACAAAATACCAAAAACATTACTTTTGTTATCATTACCTTTTGCTACCGTTACCACTACTATTATATTACTTTGCTACTAAATACTTTCCTGCAGATATTAAGTTTCCAGGTGTGGTTGAATTGACAACTTGGCTGCTAATACTTGAGAATATTCTTTGGCTCCCCTTGTGTCGAATCAATAAATTTGGGTTGAATACTCTACCCTCGAAAACTGTTGCGATCCCCTATACTTGTGGGTTATCAGGGGGCAAGCCCCCTCCCCTTGGCCGCCGCCCCCCTCTAGATCTCATCTAGAGGGGTCGGCCCCCTTCCCCCTTCGCCCTATAAATAGAGGGGAGGAGGGAGGGCAGCAGGACCTCATCCAAGGCGCAGCCCTCCCTCTCTCCAACACCCCCTCCTCCTCTGTTGAGCTTAGCGAAGCCCTTCCGGAGAACTGCGAGCTCCACCACCACGCCGTCGTACTGCCGGAGTTCTTCCCCAACTTCTCCTTCCCCCTTGCTAGATCAAGAAGGAGGAGACGTCCCTGGTCTGTACATGTTTTGAACGCGGAGGCGCCGTTGTTCGGCGCTTAGATCAGAATCAACCGCGATCTGATTCACTGCGAGTACGACTCCTTCATCCGTATTCTTGTAACGCTTCCATTTCACGATCTTCAAGGGTATGAAGATACACTCCCCTCTCTCTCGTTGCTAGTCTCTCCATAGATTGATCTTGGTGATGCATAATTTTTTTTAATTTCTGAAACGATCCCCTACAGTGGCATAATGAGCTAGGTCTATGCGTAGTTTCTATGCACGAGTAGAACACAAGTTGTTGTGGGCGTCCATTTTGTCAATTTACTTTCCGTTACTAGTCTTATCTTGATTCAGCGGCATCGTGGGATGAAGCGGCCTGGACCGACCTTACACGTACGCTTACGTGAGACAGGTTCCACCGACTGACATGCACTAGTTGCATAAGGTGGCTAGCGGGTGTCTGTCTCTCCCACTTTAGTCGGATCGGATTCGATGAAAAGGGTCCTTATGAAGGGTAAATAGAAATTGGCATATCACGTTGTGGTTTTGGCGTAGGTAAGAAACGTTCTTGCTAGAAACCTATAGCAGCCACGTAAAAACTTGCAACAACAATTAGAGGACGTCTAACTTGTTCTTGCAGCATATGCCGTGTGATGTGATATGGCCAAAAGGATGTGATGAATGATATATATATGTGATGTATGAGATTGATCATGTTCTTGTAATAGGAATCAGACTTGCATGTCGATGAGTATGACAAACGGCAGGAGCCATAGGAGTAGTCTTAATTTATTGTATGACCTGCGTGTCAATGAAAATGCCATGTAATTACTTTACTTTATTGCTAACCGTTAGCCATAGTAGTAGAAGTAACAATTGGCGAGACAACTTCATGAAGACACGGTGATGGAGATTATGGTGTCATGCCGGTGATGATGATGATCATGGCGCCCCGAAGATGGAGATCAAAAGGAGCAAAATGGTATTGGCCATATCATGTCACTATTTGATTGCATGTGATGTTTATCATGTTTTTACATCGTATTTGCTTAAAACGACGGTAGCATAATGATGTCTACTAAAAAACCTTCTTCTTGTAGACGTTGTTGGGCCTCCAAGTGCAGAGGTTTGTAGGACAGTAGCAAATTTCCCTCAAGTGGATGACCTAAGGTTTATCAATCCGTAGGAGGCGTAGGATGAAGATGGTCTCTCTCACGCAACCCTGCAACCAAATAACAAAGAGTCTCTTGTGTCCCCAACACACCCAATACAATGGTAAATTGTATAGGTGCACTAGTTCGGCAAAGAGATGGTGATACAAGTGCAATATGGATGGTAGATAAAGGTATTTGTAATCTGAAATTATAAAAACAGCAAGGTAAATAATGGTTAAAGTGCGCGTAAATGGTATTGCAATGCTAGGAAACAAGGCCTAGGGTTCATACTTTCGCTAGTGTAAGTTCCCTCAATAATAATATCATAATTGGATCACATAACTATCCCTCAACATGCAACAAAGAGTCACTCCAAAGTCACTAATAGCAGAGAACGAACGAAGAGATTATGATAGGGTACGAAACCACCTCAAAGTTATTCTTTCCAATCAATCCATTGGGCTATTCCTATAGGTGTCACAAACAGCCCTAGAGTTCGTACTAGAATAACACCTTAAGACACAAATCAACCAAAACCCTAATGTCACCTAGATACTCCAATGTCACCTCAAGTATCCGTGGGTATGATTATACGATATGCATCACACAATCTCAGATTCATCTATTCAACCATCACATAGAACCTCAAAGAGTGCCCCAAAGTTTCTACCGGAGAATCACGACGAAAATGTGTGCCAACCCCTATGCATAGGTTCATGGGCGGAACCCGCAAGTTGATCACCAAAACATACATCAAGTGAATCACGTGGTACCCCATTGTCACCACAGATACGCACGGCAAGACATACATCAAGTGTTCTCAAATCTTTAAAGACTCAATCCGATAAGATAACTTCAAAGGGGAAACTCAATCCATTACAACTTTACAAGAGAGTAGGGGGGAGAAAACATCATAAGATCCAACTATAATAGGAAAGATCGCGATACATCAAGATCGTATCACCTCAAGAACACGAGAGAGAGAGAGAGAGATCAAACACATAGCTACTGGTACATACCCTCAGCCCCGAGGGAGAACTACTCCCTCCTCATCATGGAGAGCACTGGGATGATGAAGATGGCCACCGGAGAGGGATGCCCCCTCCGGCAGGGTGCCAGAACGGGTCTAGATTGGCTTTCGGTGGCTACGGAGGCTTCTGGCGGTGGAACTCCCGATCTATTGTGCGTTCTGGAAGTTTTAGGGTACGTAGGTATATATGGGTGAAAGAAGTACGTCGGTGGACCGAAGGGGGGCCACGAGGCAGGGGCGTACCCTAGGGGGGGCGCCCCAACCCTCGTGAGCTCCTCCCTTCTCTCCTGACGTGGGGTCCAAGTCCATCCGGTAGCTTTCCTTCCAAAAATAACTTCTCTAGTTGATTTCGTTCCGTTTCGACTCCGTTTGATATTCCTTTTCTTCGAAACACTGAAATAGGCAAAAAAACAGCAAATCTGGGCTGGCCCTCCGGTTAATAGGTTAATCCCAAAATTAATATAAAAGTGGATAATAAAGCCCAATATTGTCCAAAACAGTAGATAATATAGCATGGAGCAATCAAAAATTATAGATACGTTGGAGACGTATCAAGCATCCCCAAGCTTAATTCCTGCTCGTCCTCGAGTAGGTAAATGATAAAAACAGAATTTTTGATGCGGAGTGCTACTTGGCATAATTTCAGTGTAATTGTTCTTAATTGTGGTATGAATATTCAGATCCGAAAGATTCAAGACAAAAGTTCATATTGACATAAAAATGATAATACTTCAAGCATACTAACTAAGCAATTATGTCTTCTCAAAATAACATGGCCAAAGAAAGTTCATCCCTACAAAATCATATAGTTTAGTCATGTTTCATTTTCGTCACACAAGAATGCTCTCATCATGCACAACCCCGATGACAAGCCAAGCAATTGTTTCATACTTTAGTAATCTCAAACTCATAAACTTTCACGCAATACATGAGCGCGAGCCATGGATATAGCACTATGGGTGGAATAGAATATAATGATGGGGGTTATGTGGAAAAGACAAAAAGGAGAAAGTCTCACATCAACGAGGCTAATCAATGGGCTATGGAGATGCCCACCAATTGATATTAATGCAAGGAGTAGGGATTGCCATGCAACGGATGCACTAGAGCTATAAATGTATGAAAGCTCAACAAAAGAAACTAAGTGGGTGTGCATCCAACTTGCTTGCTCACAAAGACCTAGGGCAATTGAGGAGGCCGATTGTTGGAATATACAAGCCAAGTTCTATAATGAAAAATTCCCACTAGTATATGAAAGTGGCAAAACAAGAGACTCTCTACTATGAAGATCATGGTGCTACTTTGAAGCACAAGTGTGGTAAAAGGATAGTAACATTGTCCCTTCTCTCTTTTTCTCTCATTTTTTTGGGCCTTCTCTTTTTATGGCCTTTCTCTTTTTTGGGGGCCTAATCTTTTTTTATGGCCTTTCTCTTTATTTATTTATTCCTCACTTGGGACAATGCTCTAATAATGATGATCATCACACTTCTATTCATTTACAACTCAATGATTACAACTTGATACTAGAACAAGGATGACTCTATATGAATGCCTCCGGCAGTGTACCGGGATTGCGATGAATCAAGTGTGACATGTATGAAAAATTATGGACGGTGGCTTTGCCACAAATACGATGTCAACTACATGATCATGCAAAGCAATATGACAATGATGAATGTGTCATGATAAACTGAATGGTGGAAAGTTGCATGGCAATATATCTCGGAATGGCTATGGAAATGCCATAATAGGTAGGTATGGTGGCTGTTTTGAGGAAGATATAAGGAGGTTTATGTGTGAAAGAGCGTATCATATCAAGGGGTTTGGATGCACCGGCGAAGTTTGTGCCAACTCTCAATGTGAGAAAGGGCAATGCACGGTACCGAAGAGGCTAGCAAGGATGGAAGGGTGAGAGTGCGTATAATCCATGGACTCAACATTAGTCATAAAGAACTCACATACTTATTGCAAAAATCTACAAGTCATCAAAAACCTCGGCACTATGTGCATGCTCCTAGGGGGATAGATTGCTAGGAAAAGACCATCGCTCATCCCCGACCGCCACTCATAAGGAGGACAATCAAATAACACCTCATGTTTCAAATTTGTTACACAACGTTTACCATACGTGCATGCTACGGGACTTGCAAACTTCAGGACAAGCATTTCTCAGTTTCACAACTACTCAACTAGCATGACTTTGATATTATTACCCCCATATCTCAAAACAATCATCAAGCATCAAACTTCTCTTAGTATTCAACACACTCATAAGAAAGTTTTATTATTATTTAATACCTAGCATATTAGGATTTTAAGAAAATTACCATGCTATTAAGACTCTCAAAATAATCTAAGTTAAGCATGAGAGTTCATCTATTTCTTCAAAATAAAACTACCACCATGCTCTAAAAGATATAAGTGAAGCACTAGAGCAAATGACAAACTACTCTGAAAGATATAAGTGAAGATCAATGAGTAGTTGAATAATTATGCAACTATGTGAAGACTCTCTAACATTTAAGAATTTCAGATCTTGGTATTTTATTCAAACAGCAAGCAAATCAAAATAAAATGACATTCTAAGAATGGCAAACATCATGTGAAGAAGCAAAAACTTAGGATCAACCGAAACTAACCGATAGTTGTTGAAGAAGAAAGGTGGGATGCCAACCGGGGCATCCCCAAGCTTACATGCTTGAGACTTCTTGAAATATTATCTTGGGATGCCTTGGGCATCCCCAAGCTTGAGCTTTTGTGTCTCCTTAATTCCTCTCATATCACGGTCTCCCTAAATCTCAAAAGCTTCATCCACACAGAACTCAACAAGGACTCGTGAGATAAGTTAGTATAAACCATTGCAAAAACCTTATCATACTATACTATAGTAAATCACTAAAATTATTATTCAACATTGCATACTAAATTCCTCTGCATATTTAATAGTCCTATCCTCAAATATAATCATTAAAGAAGCAAACATATGCAAACAATGCAAACATAACAGCAATCTTCCTAAAAAGGATAGTCTGTAAAGAATGCAGAAACATCCATACTTCCCTAGCTCCAAAAATTATGAAATAAAATTCCCACTATATTAAATTTATCAGATCTTAATATTCAAAAGGTTTCAACATTTTATCACATTCTGACTTTTCTAGGGAATTATTGCAACAGCGGTAAACTTTCTGTTTTCAAACAGCAACATGTGGACTTCTAAAATAGGCATAGTAAAGGCTATCAATGCCACTTTTATTGAAATAAAAGATGAAAAACATTGTTATAAATAACAGAAAGCAAATCTTAAGAAAAAAATTGACGCTCCAAGCAAAACACATATCATGTGGTGAATAAAAATATAGCTCCAAGTAAAGTTACCGATGAACGAAGACGAAAGAGGGGACGCCTTCCGGGGCATCCCCAAGCTTAGGCTCTTGGTTGTCCTTGAATATTACATTGGGGTGCCTTGGGAATCCCCAAGATTAGGCTCTTGCCACTCCTTATTCCATAGTCCATCGAATCCTTACCCAAAACTTGAAAACTTCACAACACAAAACTTAACAGAAAACTCGTAAGCTTCTTAGCGAAAGAAAACAAAAGACCACTTCAAGTTACTGCAATGAACTCATTCTTTATTTATATTGGTGTTAAACCTACTATATTCCAACTTCTCTATGGTTTATAAACTCTTTTACTAGCCATAGATTCATCAAAATAAGTAAACAACACACGAAAAACAGAATCTGTCAAAAACAGAACAGTCTGTAGTAATCTGAATCAAACGTATACTTATGGAACTCATAAAATTCTCAAATAAATTTCTGGACCTGAGTAATTTATCTATTAATAATATTCAAAAATAATTAACTAAATAGCACTCTCCAATAGAAAATGGCAGCAATTCTCGTGAGTGCTAAAGTTTCTGTTTTTGACAGCATGATCAACAAGACTTTCCCCAAGTCTTCCCAAAGGTTCTACTTGGCACAAACACTAATTAAAACATGAAAACTCAATAATAACAGAGGCTAGATAAATTATTTATTTCTAAACAGGAGCAAAAAGCAAGGAACTAAAGTAAAATTGGGTTGCCTCCCAACAAGCGCTATCGTTTAACGCCCCTAGCTAGGCACGATGATTTCAACGATGCTCACATAAAAGATAAGAATTGTAACATAAAGAGAGCATCATGAAGAATATGACTAGCACATTTAAGTCTAACCAACTTCCTATGCATAGGGATTTTCTGAGCAAACAACTTGTGGGAACAATAATCAACTAGCATAGGAGGGCAAAACAAGCATAACTTCAAAACTTTAAGCACACAGAGAGGAAACTTGATATTATTGCAATTCCTACAAGCATATGTTCCTCCCTCATAATAATTTTCAGTAGCATCATGAATGAATTCAACAATATAACCAGCACCTAAAGTATTATTTTCATGATCTACAAGCATTGAAATTTTATTACTCTCCACATAAGCAAAATTCTTCTCATTCGGGATAGTGGGAGTATCATAAGAGACTTGGATACTATAAATTGTTTCCACATTAAAAGAGTAATGTTCAGAAAAGGGGTAACCATAATCATGAAATTTTTTATAAATATAATCACTACTTTTTATAGCATAAGTATCATCACAATAATCATCATAAGTAGGAGGCATGCTATCATCATTATAAATTTGCATATCAAAACTTGGGAGACTAAAAATATCATCTTCATTAAACGTAGCATCCCCAAGCTTGGGATAGACATTATTGCAGCAAATATATTCTCAAAAACATCATCTTCATCAAACATAGCATCCCCAGGCTTGGGCCTTTTCATATCATAATCATAATCACTCTCATAATTAATAGTATGGATAGCACCAATAGTATAGCAATTATCATATTCTTCCAAGCAAGTGCCAAAAAGATTTTCAAGATCATAAGAAGTATCATTATCTTCCACAATTATATTTTCATGAGGCACAATAGTAATAGGAGCAGCAATATTTGGGAGAGATATCTTCTTACCTCTCTTCCTTTTTCTTTTCTTCTTCTTCACCACATCATGTGTGGGTTCAATCCTCTTTTTGGAGCTCCTTATTAATGAGATTGGTTGAATAGGAGGCTCCTCCTCGTTACCTGATTCATCATAAGAAATAATAGGAGGATATTGGGAAGTCTCTTCCCTTTCATTAGTATTCTCTTCATCTTCTATTTGTTTTCTTTTCTTTATCTAGTTGGCAATATAAGGGTTTTCAATACAATTCACCGCACAATACATATAAATTTTCTCTAGATCAAAATCAAGAAATCTATCAAGATTAAACTTTGGAATACCCTCAGTTATACGTTTCATTTCCTCATACCCCAAAAGAAGACTAAGCTCTTTATGATGCTCAAGGGTAATCAAATTATCACAATTTTTGGATACGATTCGGTCATGAAACAATTTGCATTGGAGATTTAAATGACCATGTTCATTGCAAGGTTCAAAAGGGGCGCGAAAAATATTGAATTTTTCAGCACAATCATCAAGAATTTCTTGCAACAATTCAGTTTCTAAGTACTTATGCCTCTTGCAATATCTATCTTCCCTATTTGGTGTGTACTTACAAATCCAATGCACTCCACAAAAATTGACATGTTTATAGGAGACATTTTCATCATAACTAGTGCAATCATCATTAGTATCATGGATATTCAAAGAATTCGTACTAACAACATTCAATCATGCTCATCATTCAAATATTTAGTGCCAAACATTTTATAGATTTCTTCTTCTAGCAATTGAGCACAGTTTTCCTTTCCATCATACTTACGAAAGATATTAAAAAGGTGAAGCGTATGAGACAAACTCAATTCCATTTTTTATAGTTTTCTTTTATAAACTAAACTAGTGATAAAACAAGAAACTAAAAGACTCGATTGCAAGATCTAAAGATATACCTTCAAGCACTCACCTCCCCGGCAACGGCACTAGAAAAGAGCTTGATGTCTACTGCACAACCTTCTTCTTGTAGACGTTGTTGGGCCTCCAAGTGCAGAGGTTTGTAGGACAGTAGCAAATTTCCCTCAAGGGGATGGCCTAAGGTTTATCAATCCGTAGGAGGCGTAGGATGAAGATTGTCTCTCTCAAGCAACCCTGCAACCAAATAACAAAGAGTCTCTTGTGTCCCCAACACACCCAATACAATGGTAAATTGTATAGGTGCACTAGTTCGGCGAAGATATGGTGATACAAGTGCAATATGGATGGTAGATAAAGGTATTTGTAATCTAAAATTATAAAAACAGCAAGGTAAATAATGGTAAAAGTGAGTGTAAACGGTATTGCAATGCTAGGAAACAAGGCCTAGGGTTCATACTTTCGCTAGTGTAAGTTCCCTCAACAATAATATCATAATTGGATCACATAACTATCCCTCAACATGCAACAAAGATTCACTCCAAAGTCACTAATAGCGGAGAACGAACGAAGAGATTATGGTAGGGTACGAAACCACCTCAAAGTTATTCTTTCCAATCAATCCGTTGAGCTATTCCTATAGGTGTCACAAACAGCCCTAGAGTTCGTACTAGAATGACACCTTAAGACACAAATCAACCAAAACCCTAATGTCACCTAGATACTCCAATGTCACCTCAAGTATCCGTGGGTATGATTATACGATATGCATCACACAATCTCAGATTCATCTATTCAACCAACACATAGAACCTCAAAGAGTGCGCCAAAGTTTCTACCGGAGAATCACGACGAAAACGTGTGCCAACCCCTATGCATAGGTTCATGGGCGGAACCCGCAAGTTTATCACCAAAACATACATCAAGTGAATCACGTGGTACCCCATTGCCACCACAGATACGCACGACAAGACATACATCAAGTGTTCTCAAATCTTTAAAGACTCGGTCCCATAAGATAACTTCAAAGGGGAAACTCAATCCATTACAAGAGAGTAGAGGGGGGAGAAAACATCATAAGATCCAACTATAATAGCAAAGCTCGCAATACATCAAGATCGTATCACCTCAAGAACACGAGAGAGAGAGAGAGAGAGAGAGAGAGATCAAACACATAGCTACTTGTACATACCCTCAGCCCCGAGGGAGAACTACTCCCTCCTCATCATGGAGAGCACCGGGATGATGAAGATGGCCACCAGAGAGGGATGCCCCCTCCGGCAGGGTGCCGGAACAGGTCTAGATTGGCTTTCAGTGGCTACGGAGGCTTCCGGTGGTGGAACTCCCGATCTACTGTGCGTTCTGGAAGTTTTAGGGTACGTAGGTATATATGGGTGAAAGAAGTACATCGATGGACCGAAGGGGGGGCCACGAGGCAGGGGGGCGCGCCCCCACCCTCGTGAGCTCCTCCCTTCTCTCCTGACGTGGGGTCCAAGTCCATCCGGTAGATTTCCTTCCAAAAATAACTTCTCCAGTTGATTTCGTTCCGTTTTGACTCCGTTTGATATTCCTTTTCTTCAAAACACTGAAATAGGCAAAAAAACAATAAATTTGGGCTGGGCCTCCGGTTAATAGGTTAGTCCCAAAAATAATATAAAAGTGGATAATAAAGCCCAATATTGTCCAAAACAGTAGATAATATAGCATGGAGCAATAAAAAATTATAGATACGTTGGAGACGTATCACATAAATAAGATGATCCCTCACTAAAATTTCAAGAAAGAGCTCCCCCTAACTGTGCACCGTTGCGAAGGTCCATTGTTTTGAAGCACCACGTGATGATCGGGTGTGATAGATTCTAACATTCGAATACAATGGGTGTAAGCCAGATTTACACATGCAGAACACTTAGGTTGACTTGACGAGCCTAGCATGTACAGACATGGCCTCGGAACACGAGAGACCGAAAGGTCGAACATGAGTCGTATAATAGATACAATCAACATGGAGATGTTCACCGTTGATGACTAGTCCATCTCACGTGATGATCGGGCACGGCCTAGTCGATTCGGATCATGTATCACTTAGATGACTAGAGGGATGTCTGTCTGAGTGGGAGTTCATTAAATAATTTGATTAGATGAACTTAATTATCATGAACTTAGTCTAAATATCTTTACAATATGTCTTGTAGATCAAGTGGCCCACACTAATGTTGCCCTCAACTTCAACGCGTTCCTAGAGAAAACCAAGCTGAAAGACGATGGTAGCAACTATACGGATTGGGTCCGTAACTTGAGGATCATCCTCATAGCTGCCAAGAAAGCATATGTCCTTGAAGCACCACTAGGTGAAGCACCTGTTTTCCCAACAACTCAAGACGTTATGAACGTCTGGCAGTCGCATAGTGATGATTACTCCCTGGTTCAGTGTGGCATGCTTTACAGCTTAGAACCGGGGCTCCAAAAGCGTTTTGAGCAACACGGAGCATATGAGATGTTCCAAGAGATGAAAATGGATTTCCAAGCTCATGCCCGAGTCGAGAGATATGAAGTCTCCGAGAAGTTCTATAGTTGTAAGATGGAGGAGAATAGTTCTGTCAGTGAGCACATACTCAAAATGTCTGGGCTGCACAACTGCTTGTCTCAGTTGGGAGTTAACCTCTCGGATGAGGCGGTCGTTGACAGAATCCTTCAGTCGCTCCCACCTAGCTACAAGAGCTTTGTGATGAATTTCAATATGCAGGGGATGGAGAAAACCATTCCTGAGGTATATTCAATGCTGAAATGAATGGAGGTGGAGATCAAAAAGGAACATCAAGTGTTGATGGTCAATAAAACCACTAGTTTCAAGAAAGGCAAGGGTAAGAAGAACTTCAAGAAGGACGGCAAGGGAGTTGCCGCGCCCGGTAAGCCAGTTGCCGGGAAGAAGCCAAAGCATGGACCCAAGCCTGAGACTGAGTTCTTTCATTGCAAGGGAAACGGTCACTGGAAGCGGAACTGCCCCCAAGTACTTAGCGGATAAGAAGGCCAGCAATACCAAAGGTATATATGATATACATATCATTGATGTGTACCTTACCAGCACTCGTAGTAGCTCCTGGGTATTTGATATCAGTGCGGTTGCTCATATTTATAACTCAAAACAGGAGCTGCGGAATAAGCGGAGACTAGCGAAGGACAAGGTGACGATGCGTGTCGGGAATGGTTCCAAGGTCGATGTGATCACCGTCAGCATGCTACCTCTACATTTACCTATGGGATTAGTTTTAAACCTCAATAATTGTTATTTAGTGCCAGCTTTGAGCATGAACATTGTATCTGGATCCCGTTTAATGCGAGATGGCTACTCATTTAAATCTAAGAATAATGGTTGTTCTATTTATATGAGAGATATCTTTTATGGTGATGCCCCGCTGGTCAATGGTTTATTCTTATTGAATCTCGAACGTGATGTTACACATACTCATAGTGTGAATGCTAAAAGATGTAAGGTTGATAATGATAGTCCCACATACTTGTGGCACTGCCGCCTTGGTCACATTGGTGTCAAACGCATGAAGAAACTGCATGCAGATGGACTTTTGGAGTCTCTTGATTATGAATCATTTGACACGTGCGAACCATGCCTCATGGGCAAAATGACCAAGACTCCATTCACCGGAACAATGGAGCGAGCAACCAACTTGTTGGAAATCATACATACTGATGTGTGCGGTCCAATGAGCGTTGAGGCTCGCGATGGTTATCGCTATGTTCTCACCCTCACTGATGACTTAAGTAGATATGGGTATGTCTACTTAATGAAACACAAGTCTGAGACCTTTGAAAAGTTCAAGGAATTTCAGAGTGAGGTAGAGAATCAACGTGATAGGAAAATAAAGTTCTTATGATCAGATAGTGGGGGAGAATATTTGAGTCACGAATTTGGCACGCACTTAAGGAAATGTGGAATTGTTTCACAACTCACGCCGCCTAGAACACCTCAGCGTAATGGTGTGTCCGAACGTCGTAATCGCACTCTATTGGATATGGTACGATCTATGATGTCTCTTACCGATCTACCGCTATCATTTTGGGGTTATGCTTTAGAGACCGCTGCATTCACTTTAAAAAGGGCTCAGTCGAAATACGTTGAGACGACACCGTGTGAATTATGGTTTGGGAAGAAACCTAAGCTGTCATTTCTAAAAGTTTGGGGATGCGATGCTTATGTCAAGAAACTTCAACCTGAAAAGCTCGAACCAAAGTCGGAAAAATGCGTCTTCATAGGATACCCTAAGGAAACTATTGGGTATACCTTCTACCTCAGATCCGAAGGCAAGATCTTTGTTGCCAAGAATGGATCCTTTCTGGAGAAAGAGTTTCTCTCTAAAGAAGTAAGTGGGAGGAAAGTAGAACTTGATGAGGTATTGCCTCTTGAACCGGAGAGTAGCGCAGCTCAGGAAGATGTTTTTGTGGTGCCTGCACCGACTAGAGAGGAAGTTAATGATGATGATCATGAAACTTCAGATCAAGTTGCTACTGAACTTCGTAGGTCCACAAGGACACGTTCCACACCAGAGTGGTTCGGCAACCATGTCCTAGAAATCATGTTGTTAGACAATGGTGAACCTTCGAACTATGAAGAAGCGATGGCGGGCCCGGATTCCAACAAATGGCTTGAAGCCATGAAATCCGAGATAGGATCCATGTATGAAAACAAAGTATGGACTTTGACAGACTTGCCCGATGATCGGCAAGCCATAGAGAATAAATGGATCTTTAAGAAGAAGACAGACGCGGGTGGTAATGTGACCATCTATAAGGCTCGGCTTGTCGCTAAGGGTTACCGACAAGTTCAAGGAGTTGACTACGATGAGACCTTCTCACCCGTAGTGAAGCTGAAGTCCATCCAAATCATGTTAGCAATTGCCGCATTCTATGATTATGAGATATGGCAAATGGACGTCAAAATGGCATTCCTTAATGGTTTCCTTAAGGAAGAATTGTATATGATGCAGCCTGAAGGTTTTGTCGATCCTAAGAATGCTGACAAGGTATGCAAGCTCCAGCGCTCAATCTATGGGCTGGTGCAAGCATCTCGGAGTTGGAACATTCGCTTTGATGAGATGATCAAAGCGTTTGGGTTTACACAGACTTATGGAGAAGCCTGTGTTTACAAGAAAGTGAGTGGGAGCTCTGTAGCATTTCTCATATTATATGTGGATGACATACTATTGATGGGAAATAATATAGAATTCTTGGAAAGCATAAAGGCCTACTTGAATAAGTGTTTTTCAATGAAGCACCTTGGAGAAGCTGCTTACATATTAGGCATCAAGATCTATAGAGATAGATCGAGACGCCTCATTGGTCTTTCGCAAAGCACATACCTTGACAAAATATTGAAGAAGTTCAATATGGATCAGTCCAAGAAGGGGGTCTTGCATGTATTGCAAGGTGCGAGATTGAGCACAGCTCAATGCCCGACCTCGACGGTAGATAGAGAAAAGATGAGTGGCATCCCCTATGCCTTGGCCATAGGTTCTATTATGTATGCCATGTTGTGTACTAGACCTGATGTGAACCTTGCCATAAGTTTGGTAGGAAGGTACCAAAGTAATCCCGGCATGGAACACTAGACAGCAGTCAAGAATATCCTGAAGTACCTAAAAAGGACTAAGGATATGTTTCTCGTTTATCGAGGTGACGAAGAGCTTGTCGTAAAGGGTTACGTCGATTCTAGCTTCGACACCGATCTGGATGACTCCAAGTCACAAACCGGATACGTGTATAGTTTGAATGGTGGGGCAGTCAGCAGGTGCAGTTGCAAGCAAAGCGTCGTGGCGGGATCTACATGTGAAGTGGAGTACATGGCAGCCTCGGAGGCAGCACATGAAGCAATCTGGATGAAGGAGTTCATTACCGACCTAGCAGTTATTCCCAATGCGTCGGGCCCGATGACTCTCTTCTGTGACAACACTGGAGCTATTGCCCTTGCCAAGGAGCCCAGGTTTCACAAGAAGACCAGGCATATCAAGCGTCGCTTCAAATCCATTCGTGAAAATGTTCAAAATGGAGACATATATATTTGTAAAGTGCATACGGACCTGAATGTCGCAGATCCGTTGACTAAACCTCTTCCACGAGAAAAACGTGATCAACACCAGAACTCTATGGGTGTTCGATTCATCACAATGTAACTAGATTATTGACTCTAGTGCAAGTGGGAGACTATTGGAAATATGCCCTAGAGGCAATAATAAAATGGTTATTATTATATTTCCTTGTTCATGATAATTGTCTATTGTTCATGCTATAATTGTGTTATCCAGAAATCGTAATACATGTGTGAATACATAGACCACAACATGTCCCTAGTGAGCCTCTAGTTGACTAGCTCGTTGATCAATAGATGTTTACGGTTTCCTGACCATGGACATTGGAAGTCGTTGATAACGGGATCACATCATTAGGAGAATGATGTGATGGACAAGACCCAATCCTAAGCATAGCACAAGATTGTATAGTTCATATGCTAAAGCTTTTCTAATGTCAAGTATCTTTTCCTTAGACCATGACACTGTGCAACTCCCGGATACTGTAGGAATGCTTTGGGTGTGCCAAATGTCACAACGTAACTGGGTGGCTATAAAGGTGCACTACGGGTATCTCCGGAAGTGTCTGTTGGGTTGGCACGAATCGAGACTGGGATTTGTCGCTCCGTATGACGGAGAGGTATATCTGGGCCCACTCGGTAATGCATCATCATAATGAGCTCAATGTGTCCAAGAAATTAGTCACGGGATCATGCATTACGGAAGGAGTAAAGTGACTTGCCGGTAATGAGATTGAACGAGGTATTGGGATACCGGCGATCGAATCTCGGGCAAGTAATGTACCGATTGACAAAGGGAATTGTATACGGGATTGATTGAATCCTCAACATCGTGGTTCATCTGATGAGATCATCGTGGAACATGTGGGAGCCAACATGGGTATCCAGATCCGTCTATTGGTTATTGGCCAGAGAGATGTCTCGGTCATGTCTACATGGTTCCCGAACCCGTAGGGTCTACACACTTAAGGTTCGGTGACGCTAGAGTTGTTACGGGAATTAGTATGCGGTTACCGAATGTTGTTCGGAGTCCCGGATGAGATCCCGGACGTCACGAGGGGTATCGGAATGGTCTGGAGGTGAAGATTTATATATGGGAAGTCATCACACGGTCACGGGAAGTATTCGAGGGTTTGCCGGTATTGTACCGGGACCACCGAAGGGGTTCCGGGGGTCCACCTGCCCCGGAGGGCCCTATGGGTTGTATGTGGAAGGGAACCAGCCCCTAAGTGGGCTGGGTGCCATCCCCCTAGGGGCCCATGCGCCTAGGGTTGGGGGGCCCTAAAGGGGGCGCCCCCTTGGCTTGGGGGACAAGCCCCCTCCCTTTGGCCGCCCCCTCTAGATCTCATCTACAGGGGCCGACCCCCTTCCCCCTTCGCCCTATAAATAGAGGGGAGGAGGGAGGGCAGAAGGACCTCATCCAAGGCGCGGCCCTCCCCTTCTCCAACACCCCCTCCTCCTCCGCTGAGCTTGGCGAAGCCCTGCCGGAGAACTGCGAGCTCCACCACCACGCCGTCGTGCTGCCAGAGTTCTTCCCCAACTTCTCCTTCCCCTTGCTGGATCAAGAAGGAGGAGACGTCCCCGAGCTGTACATGTGTTGAACGCGAAGGCTCCGTTGTTCGGCGCTTAGATCGGAATCAACCGCGATCTGAATCGCTGCGAGTATGACTCCTTCATACGCGTTCTTGTAACGCTTCCGTTTCGCGATCTTCAAGGGTAACTGATACGTCTCCAACGTATCTATAATTTTTGATTGCTCCATGCTATATTATCTACTGTTTTGGACTATATTGGGCTTTATTTTCCACTTTTATATTATTTTTGGGACTAACCTATTAACCGGAGGTCCAGCCCCAGAATTGTTATTTTTTGCCTATTTCAGTGTTTCGGATAAACAGAATATCAAACAGAGTCCAAACAGAATAAAATCTTCGGAAACGTGATTTTCTCACCGAACGTGATCCAGGAGACTTGGACCCTACTGCAAGGGATCAAAGAGGTGGTCACGAGGGTGGGGGGCGCCCCCCCTAGGGCGCGCCCCCTACCTCGTGGGCCCCTCGGTGCTCCACCGACGTACTCCTTCCTCCTATATATACACACGTACCCCAAACGATCAGAACAGGAGCCAAAACCCTAATTCCACCGACGCAACTTTCTGTATCCACGAGATCCCATCTTGGGGCCTGTTCCGGAGCTCCGCCGGAAGAGGGCCATCATCACGGAGGGCTTCTACATCATCCTAGCCCCTCCGATGAAGTGTGAGTAGTTTACCTCAGACCTTCGGGTCCATAGTTAGTAGCTAGATGGCTTCTTCTCTCTCTTTGAATCTCAATACAAAGTTCTCCCCCTCGCTTGTGGAGATCTATTCGATGTAATCTTCTTTTGCGGTGTGTTTGTTGAGACCGATGAATTGTGGGTTTATGATCAAGTCTATCTATGAATAATATTTGAATCTTCTCTGAATTCTTTTATGCATGATTGGTTATCTTTGCAAGTCTCTTCAAATTATCTGTTTGGTTTGGCCAACTAGATTGGTAGTTCTTGCCATGGGAGAAGTGCTTAGCTTTGGGTTCGATCTTGCAGTGTCCTTACCAAGTGACAGAAGGGGCAGCAAGGCATGTATTGTCTCATTGCCATCGAGGATAACAAGATGGGGTTTATTTCATATTGCATGAATTTATCTCTCTACATCATGTCATCTTGCTTAAGGCGTTACTCTGTTTTTAACTTAATACTCTAGATGCATGCTGGATAGCAGTCGATGAGTGGAGTAATAGTAGTAGATGCAGAATCGTTTTGATCTACTTGTCACAGACGTGATGCCTATATACATGATCATGCCTAGATATTCTCATAATTATGCACAATTCTATCAATTGCTCAACAGTAATTTGTTCACCCACCGTAGAATACTTATGCTCTTGAGAGAAGCCACTAGTGAAACCTATGGCCCCCGGGTCTATTCTCATCATATCAATCTCCATCACTTTTATATTATTTTGCTATTTACTTTGCCTTTACTTTTTACTTTGCATCTTTATATCAAAAATACCAAAAATATTCTATCTATCGGATCTCACTCTCGTAAGTGACCATGAAGGGCTTGACAACCCGTAATCGCGTTGGTTGCGAGTAGCTATTGCTTTGTGCAGGTACGAGGGACTTGAGCGTGGGCTCCTACTGGATTGATACCTTGGTTGTCAAAAACTGAGGGAAATACTTACGCTACTCTGCTGCATCATCCCTTCCTCTTCAGGGAAAACCAACGCAAGCTCAAGACGTAGAAAGAAGGATTTCTGGCGCCGTTGCCGGTGAGTCTACGCAAAAAGTCAATATACCAAGTACCCATCACAATCCCTATCTCTCGCATTACATTATTTGCCATTTGCCTCTCGTTTTCCTCTCCCCCCAATTCACCCTTGCCGTTTTATTCGCCCTCTCTCTTTATCCTCCCTCTCTATTTGCCTCTTTTGCCCGCTTGCTTTTTGTTTGCTCCTATGGTTGGAATAGTCATTTATTTATTACTAAACAGAGAACCTAAGATCTATGGATCCTCATCCGCTTGCCAATCTTTTTAAGAAATCCAATTATGATGAACCAATTCCTAGTGATTTGGATGCACTAGATTATCTTTATAAGCTTTTGCCTGAAATCCGTAAATCTGAAAATTGTGATGAAGTGCTTCACGATAGATCTTTGAATAAAAAGCATGATTGCAATGATTTTATTATAAATTCTCTTGATGTCAATTGTGCTAATAATATGCAAAACCCTAAGCTTGGGGATGCTAGTTTTGCTATGTCCTCTACTTGTTGCAATGATCATGATTGGGGTGATTCTTCTTTTGATCTTGAAAATTTATTTAAACCCCATGATGAATATGAGATTGATTATAATAATATTAAAAGTGGGTATGGAAAGGTCATGACTTTAGTTAATGTTAATCCCACTATTTCGGAGAAGTGCCAACTTTGCATGCATGTGGATCATGTTGAGAATATTTTATGTGATAGCTATATTGTTGAAGTTTCTTATGATCCTACATGTAATTACTATGAGAGAGTAAAATATGGTTGTAGAAATTTTCATGTTACTAAATTACCTCTCGTTATGTTGAGATTGCTATTGTTTCTTTCCTCTTCCTTGCATATGCTAGTTTTTGCTTGCCTTGATAATTTGTTTGCCTATAAGATGCCTATGCATAGGAAGTATGTTAGACTTAGATGTGTTTTTCACATGCTTTATGATGCTCCTTTTGTGTTTCAATTCTTGTCTTTCATGTGAGCATCATTAAAATTATCAATGCCTAGCTATAAGGCTTTAAAGAAAAGCGCTTGTTGGGAGACATCCCAATATTTTTACTTGCTGTTATTTAATAAATAAATTATTTAGCCTCTGTTTTGGTTGTGTTTTTTTGTGTTTTATTAGTGTTTGTGCCAAGTAGAACCGTTGGGAAGACTTGGGGAAAGTCTTGTTGAACTTGCTGTAAAAAACAGAAACTTTAGCGTTCACGAGAACTGCTGTCATTTTTATTTGAAGAGTGCTATTTAGTTAATTCTTTTTGCAGATGATTAATAGATAAATTCCTCACGTCCAGAAATTTATTTTAGAATTTTTGGGGTTCGAGATCTTGCGCTAGCTACAGATTACTACAGACTGTTCTGTTTTTGACAGATTCTATTTTTCGTGTGTTGTTTGCTTATTTTGATGAATCTATGGCTAGTAAAATAGTTTATAATCCATAGAGAAGTTGGAATACATTAGGTTTAACACCAATATAAATAAAGAATGAGTTCATTACAGTACCTTGAAGTGGTCTTTTGTTTTCTTTCGCTAACGGAGCTCACGAGTTTTCTATTTTTGAGTTTTGTGTTGTGAAGTTTTCAAGTTTTGGGTGAATTCTTTTGATGGATCATGGAACAAGGAGTGGCAAGAGCAT
>NC_053027.1:482373876-482386469 GCF_003073215.2 Triticum urartu
CGGGTTTAGAGCCTTTGAATCCGGCATTGACTGCCGTATCCTCAGTATTTTCGCTGTTAATGCGGCGCTTATGTTTGTTGCGACGTGACCTGCTATTGCCGTCCTTGGTATCTGAGGTACCATGGTTCTTTGATATGTTATTACTGCGAGCCAGCCAGCTGTCTTCTCCCGCACAAAAGCGGGTCATGAGCGTCGTGAGAGCTGCCATAGATTTCGGCTTTTCCTGACCAAGGTGCGGGCTAGCCACTCGTCTCGGATGTTGTGTTTGAAAGCCGCTAAGGCCTCCGCATCCGGACAGTCGACGATTTGATTTTTCTTTGTAAGGAACCGAGTCCAGAATTGCCTGGCCGACTCTTCTGGCTGCTGAATTATGTGGCTCAAGTCATCGGCGTCTGGTGGTCGCACATAAGTGCCCTGAAAGTTGTCGAGGAATGCGGCTTCCAGATCTTCCCAACAGCTAATGGAGTCCGCTGGCAAGCTGTTAAGCCAATGCCGCGCTGGTCCTTTGAGCTTTAGTGGGAGGTATTTGATGGCGTGTAAGTCATCACCGCGGCCATGTGGATGTGGAGGAGGAAATCCTCAATCCATACTGCGGGATCTGTTGTGCCGTCGTATGATTCAATATTTACAGGTTTGAAACCTTCTGGGAATTGATGTTCCATTACTTCGTCTGTGAAGCATAAGGGGTGTGCGGCGCCTCTGTATTGGGCTATATCGCGACGCAGCTCGAATGGGTCTTGCCCGCTGTGTTCGGCCCGGCCGGATTTGCTTTTACTGTATCCGGCGTGACGTTTATCGTCTCGCAGAGTGGTGCGCGTCGTGATCCGTAGATCGATCTTGCATGCTTTGCTTTGTCCTCCAATATGTCTCGCAGGTCTGGCGTATCTCCCCATGCCTTTTTATTTGAATGGCGTCGGGGTGGAGGCTGAGCTTTTGGCTGGAATGCCTCTCTATCGCGGCCACGAGGTGGCCGATCAGCCGTATCATACGCTTCTTCCTCCAGTCGGGGTAGTAACCTGCACTTTGGGTAATTCTTGGAGGGGCGCTCGAGTTTATATTCCTCGGCCGCGAGGACTTCAGTCCATCTGTCAGCTAGCAGATCTTGATCAGCTTGAAGCTGCTGCTGCTTTTTCTTCAGGCTATTTGCCGTGGCCATAAGCCGGCGCTTGAAGCGCTCTTGTTCGACGGGATCCTCTGGTATGGCGAATTCATCACGTCGCCGAGGCTTGCCTCGTCTTCGGAGGGGGGCATGTAATTGTCATCCTCCTCCTCTCCGTCTGCCGCTCTCTCAGGAGAGCTGGCTCCTCCATCCTCCTGCTCTAAATCTTGCTGGAGGGGATTGTTGTTGTCTTCGGCACTATCCGGAGTGTTATTATCTCCTGTGCCGGTATCACCACTTTTGCTTTGGCGGGACTTAGAGCGGCGCCGCTGACGTCGGCGCTTGGGTTGCTTCTTGGAGGGGTCATCCTCCGCTATCTCGTCGCCATTGCCTTCGTTGGGTGTATCCACCATGTATATGTCATATGACGAGGTGGCTTTCCAGTGCCCTATAGGCGCTGGTTCATGTTCGTCTCCTACATCGTCGTCCATACCGTCGATGTCTTCGGAGTCGAAGTCGAGCATGTCGATTAAATCATCGACAGTGGCTACGAAGTGGGTGGTGGGTGGGCGTCGAATTTCTTCGTCGTCCGCATCCCAATCCTGTTGGCCATATTCCGGCCAGGGCTCTCCTGACAAAGAGAGAGACCTTAGTGAATTCAGAATGTCGCCGAAGGGCGAGTGCTGAAAGATATCCGCGGCGGTGAATTCCATGATCGGCGGCCCAATCGGATTTGATTGGCAGGGGCGCGGGCGGTTCGGAGTCCAGAAAAGAGTCCGGCACCTTGGAGTCACGGGCTTTGCAGATGATTAGGCTGGTGTTCGGCTCGATCGCCGTTGAGACTGCAGCCCCTGAGGCGGTGTCTAGCCACCCGTCCTCGATTGGCGCAGTTGGCTCCGAGCTAAGGGTCGGAGCTGATGCGGGCGCGGCCTCTGGGGTACTGTTCGGCGGCAGAGCTAGGTCATACCCGTCATGACAGTGCGGCGTGCCCGGCTGTGGCTCGAATCCGTCAAAGATCAATTCTCCGCGGATGTCGGCTGTGTAGTTCAAACTTCCAAATCTGACCTGGTAGCCAGGGGCGTAGCTTTCAATCTGCTCCAGATGGCCAAGCGAATTAGCCTGCAGTGCAAAGCCGCCGAATACGAAGATCTATCTGGGGAGAAAAGTCTTGCCCTGGACCGCATCTCTATCGATGATAGTAGGAGCCATCAAGCCTAACGGCGACGACACAGAGGAACTCTCAATGAAAGCACCAATGTCGGTGTCAAAACTGGCGGATCTCGGGTAGGGGGTCCCGAACTGTGCGTCTAAGGCAGATGGTAACAGGAGGCAGGGGACACGATGTTTTACCCAGGTTCGGGCCCTCTTGATGGAGGTAAAACCCTACGTCCTGCTTGATTGATATTGATGATATGGGTAGTACAAGAGTAGATCTACCACGAGATCGGAGAGGCTAAACCCTACAAGCTAGCCTATGGTATGATTGTATGTTATGGTTGTTGTCCTACGGACTAAAACCCTTCGGTTTATATAGACACCGGAGAGGGTTAGGGTTACACAGGGTCGGTTACAAAGGAGGAGATATCCATATCCGTATTGCCTAGCTTGCGTTCCACGCCAAGTAGAGTCCCATCCGGACACGAGACGAAGTCTTCAATCTTGTATCTTCATAGTCCAACAGTCCGGCCAATAGAGATAGTCCCGCTGTCCGGAGACCCCCTAATCCAGGACTCCCTCAGTCCCTTTGGAGCAACCCATGTGGTTTTGGGGTACTTGCTCAGGCTTCCAGTAGGAACCATCAACATTCATTTTCCTCTGAAACCCAACACCCTCTTTCCTAGGGTTTCGGTTCAGAATCTGTTTCTTGAGGACATCAAACAGTGTATAATGCCCTTTGAGGCTTTTGTACATCCCTGTTTCAAGCAATGTCTTCAACCTGGCATTCTCATCAGAAATAGTAGTGGTATCCTCAGAAGAGGGGTTAGTCTCCACATCAGCAGTTGAAGACATAGCAACAGTAGTAGCAGTAGAACATCCAGCAACAGAAGCAGTATTATCATGCTCAAGACATTTTAAACATGGTGGCTCAATGTCTTCCTGAGCTGAACTGATCTATTGAGCACGGAGTGACCTGTTCTCCTTTTGAAGACCTTCATGAGCCGATCTCAAGTTCTCAAGCTCTTGTTTTGTTGGAGTAATGGGCCACGGGTAGGCCAACCCGAGCCCCACGACCTTTCAAGACATCGGGGCAGGCTGCGCCCCTCAAGACCACAGGGCGAAGAGCCGCCTCCTGGGGAGTCTACGGCAAGGCGGCCGACTGCCCGCTCACGGCCGAGTCCCAGGGACGACTTCCAGAGAAGCCGGCTTTGGGGAGTCGGCCGGCGACTCCAACAAACCGTGACCTCATCGAGGGGGACGGGGCAGGGGCGTGGCTACAATGAAGCCCACTCCCCGCCCCTTACCAAGGGCAGGCATGGCTACAGCGCGCCGTACTTGGGAAGATCTCCCCGCGGCGTGGCACTGTTGCCCAGCCGGCCCTGACATCAGCACCACTGTACCTGGTCCTGCGCCCACGACGGCTTGTCTGTACGGCCTGGAGGCAGCAGGGCCCACCAGCCAGCGAGACCTCGGGAGACGGCGGGAGCACCGCCAGTCGGACCCAACGGGAGTCGGCCCGGGGGAGTCGGCCGAGCCCTCCCCCGGGGCCCACGCGCCATTAATCAAGAAGAGATGGGGAGTGGCCACAGTGATCGCCCGCCAGGCGGCGGGGCTGTTGCCACGACCCCATGACCAAGCTTGCATCATCAGGAGCACGGCTACAGTAATCAGCAGCCGGCAAGACCCGCCCGCGGCGGACGCGGCCTGTCGGCTCCGTACCAGACCAGTCGGCGGGGCCCACCAGTCGGCGGGCCCCAGCAGTCGGCGGAGAAGTCGGAGGTCGGAGACACTGACGGCTGGGCCCGCGCCCAGTCACATTACCATTGTACCCCTGGGGGTAGGCCTATATAAACCCCCCAGGGCACCCATGCAAAGGGTTGGATCCCAGTAGTTCTATACCTCACCAGATAGAGGGAGAGAGCTAGCCTTGCCCTCTCCTACCACCATACACAGCTCAAGGAGCAACCGTGTAAACACTTGACCATAGTGATCATGCGGAGACCCCGCAGAGCAGCAGTAGGGGTATTATCTCCCCGGAGAGCCCCGAAGCTGGGTAAGATTCGCCGGCGTGCATGTCTTCGCCTCATCCCATTTCCAGGCACCGGCGACGTTCTACTCGCCCCCACCATGATAAGCCATCCGTTGGCATATGTCGCACCAAACCCCCGACATTTGGCGCCCACCGTGGGGCCTGGTGCACCGCCGTCCGGAGATCTGTTCTGGACGGGAACCCTTTTCCTCCCTGGCGAGCGCAGCCAGCCAGGCACGCCAGACGAAGTTTGCGTCGACGCGCTGCGCGGCGTTGAGATCGCCTGCGCAGCCAGCTCCTTGGCCGAACTTGTCGGCGAGGTCCGCCTCTCCGACGAACCTGCGTCCGACGCAGGCGTAGGCGGCCCCGAAAACCTCCTCGCGGGCCTCCTCGATCAACTCCACGTTTCCGGCGAGCCTGCCGTAGACTTGGAGTCCGTAGGCTCCACCGACCCGATGCTGGTCGACTCCGACACCGTGTCGGTCGACGCTTTCCCCTCCAACGTGGTGGTCTACGACGAACCTCTCCCCCACGCGAGAGCGACGGAGCACCGTCACTGAGGTGCTGGTCATCAGTCATGACGAGTTCCCTGGTGGAAGGGCGCCCGACTCACTCGGCGCGGCGCTGCAAGACCTAGCTGCGCCCATTCCAGAAGATGCTGACGCAGAGACGTTAGAAGCGCGCCGCCTTCAGCTTGTTGAAGGCGCGAAGAAGCTAGCCAGCATGAGACGCTTGTCAGAAGCTTACCAGCGGGAGATGGATCGCGCTGTTGGCGGCTCGCCGGCTCCGGCAGGGCCCAGCCGCCTTGGCGCGGTTAGCAGTGCGGTATAGCCATCGCCAGCCTGTTTGGGGCTAGCCGCCCCGTGTATGCCACGCCAGCGGAGAACATCCGAGCCGCCCAGGCAGGCGGATGAGCTGGACAATTTCGAGGGCGAAGAGCGCCGCCTCATGATGGAGCGAGTCCAGCGGCTCCTCGACGCGGCCGCCGCGCAGAACGAGGCCGGCTGCCGCACGGAGGCGCCGCAGCGGCCAAACGACGACCCGCACCGAGATCAAGGCGCGACGTCTCGGACGCCGACTGGCCCGAGGAAGAAGGACAAGGAGCCGGCTGTCAGCCACAGTCGGACTCGGATTACCATAGAGCGCGACCGAGACGGCCGCCCGAGAGCAGTGGAACGACGGGACGACTGTCCGCCTCCCCCTCCCCGCAAGGAGAGGCGAGTCTCCCCGCCGCCTGTTGACCATCCGACTCTCGGTGACCGCCTTGGCCGCCGAGAGGGAGTTGGAGAGAATGACGCCCGCCACCGGATCGACCGACTTCACCGGTCCCTGGCGCTGGAAGAAGAAGACGAGCTGGGTCCGCCTTGTTTCGGGCCCCGCATTCGGGACGAGCCCTTTCCCAGAGGGTTCACGCTCCCAAGAGACACGCCCAAGTATACCGGCTCCGTGAAGCCGGAAGACTGGCTAGTCGACTACTCCACGGCTGTCAGCATAGCAAACGGCAACAAGCGTGTCGCCGTAAAGTACGTTCCGCTCATGCTCCAGGGCACGGCCCGGACATGGCTGAACAGCCTAAAGCCCCGCAGCATCAACAGCTGGGTCGACTTCACCGAAGCATTCGTCCGCAACTTCACCAGCACGTACAAGCGTCCTCCCAAGCCTCGCCAGCTCTCCCTTGTGCGTGCAAGGTCCTGATGAGTCGACTCGCGACTACCTCACGCGTTGGGCTGAGCTCCGGAACTCCTGCGAGGGCGTGCACGAGGTGCAGGCCATCGAGTACTTCACAGCCGGGTGCCGAGAAGGCACCCTCCTCAAGCACAAGCTCCTCTGCGACGAGCCAGAAACCCTCGACGAGCTGCTGATCATAGCGGACAAGTACGCTACGGCCGACTCCTCCATGAAGGGAAATTCAAATCAGCACGACTGGCAAAGTAGCTCCTCAGGCTCCAAGAACTCCGAGCGGCAGACGCCGGCCGGCGACAACAGCAGGGCGACCAAAGCGCAAGGCCCCGCAGCCGGCTTCCAGCAGCCGGCAGGTCGCGACCGTTCGAAGCCCAGCAGCCAGAAGAGCAGCCTCCGCCCAAGCGACAGAAAGGCGGCAAGCCAAACTGGTTGCCGGCCTTCTCCTATGAGCAGACCTTGGATGGACCTTGCAAGTTCCACAGCGGCGCGAAGCCATCAATCACACCACCCGGAAGTGCCACTGGCTCACCAGGATCGCCAAGGGAGACGGCCTCCTGCCACCCCCGCCTGCTGGGCAGCCGCCTCCGCCTCCGCCCCAGCAGCCGGCAGTCAGGCCAGTCGGCGCAGTACAAGACGAGTACCCTGAAGAGCACGGAGCCTATGTGGTGTTCACCAGTGTGGCTGACGATCGACGCAGCAGGCGGCTGCAGCGACAAGAGGTGAACGCGGTAGCCTCAGAGACGCCAGAGTTCATGCACTGGTCAGAGAGGCCCATCAGCTGGAGCAGGGCTGACCACCCAGAAGTGATGCCGAGTCCGGGCTCCTACGCCTTGGTCCTGGACGCCACCTTTGCCACGGACAAACGGGCCGCGCGTTTCTCGCGAGTTCTGATAGATGGGGGCAGCAGCATCAACATCCTGTACAAGGACACCATGGAGAAGTTAGGAATCAAGCAGAGACAGCTTCAGAACAGCCGGACTGTGTTCCACGGCATTGTTCCTGGGCTTTCCTGCTCACCAATCGGCAAGATCCTGATTGACGTCCTCTTTGGGGACAAAGATCACTTCCGAAGAGAGTCTGTTTGGTTTGAGGTGGTGGACCTTGAGAGCCCATACCATGCGCTACTTGGCCGGCCCGCCTTGGCCAAGTTCATGGCGGTCCCCCACTACGCCTACCTCAAGATGAAGATGCCCAGTTCCAGGGGAATTCTGACTGTGGCCGGCGACTACCGGAAGTCGTCCGCTTGCGCGGCCGAGAGCAGTCGGCTGGCCGAGTCCCTGGTGATTGCGCCGAGAAGCGACTCCTTGAGCAAGTGTGGCGATGGCCGGCAAGCAGCCGGAGATATCGCCCGACCCGAAGGAGTCGGAAGCCGAAGGTTCGTTCAAGCCGGCCAAAGAGACAAAGAAGATACCCTTGGATCCGGAGCACCCAGAGAGGTACGCCGTCGTAGGTGCAAACCTCGACAGCAAATAGGAAGGCGAGCTCGTCGATTTCCTCCGTGAGAATCGGGACATCTTCGCATGGTCTCCCAAAGACATGCCAGGTGTGCCGACGGAATTCGCCGAGCACAAGTTACACGTCCGATCTGATGCAAAGCCGGTCAGGCAGCCCCTGCGCCGCTTATCAGAAGAGAAGAGAAGAGTTGTCGGAGAAGAGATAGCCCGACTCCTAGCAGCCGGCTTCATTATGGAAGTTTTCTTCCCGGAGTGGCTGGCAAATCCGGTCCTGGTGCTAAAGAAGAACAAGCAATGGCGAATGTGTATTGACTACACGAGCCTCAACAAGGCCTGCCCCAAGGACCCGTTTGCTCTGCCGAGAATTGATCAGGTGATAGACTCCACAGCCGGATGCGAGCTGTTGAGTTTCTTGGATGCGTACTCAGGATATCACCAGATCAAGCTGAACCCGGCTGATAGATTGAAGACCGCCTTCATCACGCCGTTTGGAGCATTCTGCTACCTCACCATGACGTTCGGCTTGAGGAATGCCGGCGCCACCTTTCAGTTGCATGCAGAAGTGCCTCCTCAAGCAGCTCGGTAGGAACGCCCACGTTTACGTGGACGACGTGGTGGTGAAGACGGAAAAGCGAGGAACATTGCTGGAAGACCTCAAGGAGACCTTTGAGAACCTGCGCCGGTTCCAGATCAAGCTCAACCCCGAGAAGTGTGTCTTCGGAGTACCAGCCGGCCAGCTGCTAGGTTTCCTGGTCTCTGAACGCGGCATAGAATGCAACCCAGTAAAAATCAAGGCCATCGAGAGAATGGAGGTACCTAGCCGACTGCTGGATGTGCAGAAGTTCACCGGCTGCTTGGCGTCCATCAGCCGATTCATCAGTCGGCTGGGCGAGAAAGCTCTCCCCTTATACCAACTCATGAAGAAGACCACTTTTTTCGAGTGGAACCATAAGGCGGACGAAGCTTTCCACCAGTTGAAGAAGATGCTGACTACTCCACCCGTCCTGGCGGCTCCGACTCCCAAGGAACCTATGCTCCTGTACATCGCCGCCACCAGCCGAGTAGTCAGCACAGTCATTGTAGTAGAGCGCAAGGAGGAAGGCAAGGCGCTACCTGTCCAGAGACCAGTATATTACCTGAGCGAGGTACTGTCGACCTCCAAGCAGAACTACCCCCACTACCAGAAGATGTGCTATGGCGTGCACTTTGCTGCCAAGAAATTGAAGCCTTACTTTCAAGACATCCAATCACGGTGGTCTGCACGGCTCCACTTGCCGAGATCATCGGTAGCCGAGATGCCTCTGGTCGAGTGGCCAAGTGGGCCATAGAGCTGGCTCCTTACACCATCTACTACCAGCCCCGCACCGCTATCAAATCACAAGCACTGGCCGACTTCCTCGTCGACTGGGCCGAGACCCAGTACCTGCCTCCAGCACCTGACTCCACCCATTGGCGGATGCACTTCGACGGCTCCAAGATGCGCACCGGCTTGGGAGCCGGCGTCGTCCTCACCTCTCCCAAAGGCGACAAGCTCAAATATGCACTGCAAATCCATTTTGCCGCCTCCAACAACGTGGCCGAGTACGAGGCGCTCATTCACGGGCTCCGGCTTGCCAAAGAACTTGGCATCCGCCGGATCTTGTGTTATGGCGACTCGGACTTAGTGGTCCAGCAGTCACTCTGGCGACTGGGACGCAAAGACGCAAACATGGCGAGCTACCGTTTCCTCGTGCAGCAACTCAGCGGGTATTTCGAAGGGTGCGAGTTCCTCCATGTGCCAAGAAACGACAACGACCAAGCAGACGCCTTGGCACGAATCGGCTCTACCCGCCAAGCAATACCATCTGGCGTCGCCCTTCAACGCCTCCTCAAGCCGTCTGTCAAGCCTTCACCAGAATCAGACTCCATCTTTGTGCCGGCTCCTCCCGAAGACGGCGGACCCGACTCCAGAGTTCCGGCAGTCGGAACGGGGACTTTGGCGGGCGACTCCAAAGCTGCCACAGTCGAGCCCGGCCCGGGGACTGCGGTGACGGACTTGAAGATTCCAGAACTCGGCCCAAGGACCGAGCCAGTCGGCCTGGGGACTTCATCAGCCCAACAAGCGGTTGTTGACTCCAGCCCGCCGCCTCCCAGCCCAGCCGCCCTCGTCCAAGTCGCAGTTCTGATAGTCGACGAAATAGCAGCACCCTCATGGGCCCAGCCCATCCTCAAATTTCTGGTGAACAAAGAGCTACCAACTGATGAGACCTCAGCTCGGCAAGTACAACGCCGGGCAGCAGCCTATACCATAATCAACAGAGAGCTGGTCAGGCGCAGCGTCACTGGTGTCTACCAGCGCTGCGTAGAGCCAGAGCAAGGCCAGGCGATCCTCAAAGACATCCATCAAGGCGAATGTGGCCACCATGCGGCTTCAAGAGCACTCGTCGCCAAAGCTTTTCGGCACGGTTTCTTTTGGCCGACTGCCTTGGAAGAGGCCAAGGAGTTGGTCCAAAAATGCAAAGGGTGCCAGAAGTTCAGCTCCAAGCCGCACCAGCCGGCTTCCGCGCTCAAGACCATCCCCATTGCTTGGCCTTTCGCAGTTTGGGGTCTAGACATGGTGGGACCATTCAAGACAGCACGAGGTGGTCTAACTCACCTACTTGTCGCAGTGGACAAGTTCACCAAGTGGGTGGAAGTGAAGCCAATTAAGAAACTGAACGGTCCGACTGCCGTGACCTTCATCACCGATATCACAATTCGGTACGGCATACCACACAGCATCATCACCGACAACGGCACAAATTTTGCCAAAGGCGCCTTGGCCCGTTTCTGCGCAACACAGGGCATCCGACTGGACCTAGCGTCCGTCGCCCACCCGCAGTCAAACGGCCAAGTGGAGCGAGCAAACGGCCTCATCCTGTCCGGCATCAAGCCTCGGTTGATCGAGCCTCTGGAGCGCTCGGCTGGCTGCTGGCTCGACGAGCTGCCAGCCGTCCTCTGGAGTCTGCGCACGACTCCAAACAAGTCAACCGGCTTCACGCCCTTCTTCCTCGTCTACGGTGCCGAAGCCGTCATCCCAACGGACATAGAGTTCGACTCCCCACGAGTCACCATGTACACCGAGGAGGAAGCAGAAGAAGCACGACAAGACGGCGTCGATCTGCTGGAAGAGGGCCGGCTGTTGGCACTCAGCCGGTCCAGCATCTACCAGCAGAGCCTGCGCCGATACCACAACAGGAAGGTCAGGCCAAGATCTTTCCAAGAAGGCGACCTTGTGCTCCGGCTGATCCAGCGAACAGCCGGCCAGCACAAGCTGTCGCGCCTTGGGAAGGCCCTTTCATCATCAGCAAAGTACTAGGCAACGATTCCTACTACCTGATCGACGCTCAGAAGCCCCGAGCACGCAAGAGGGACGACTCCGGCAAGGAGACAGAGCGGCCATGGAATGCAAATCTTCTCCGAAGATTTTACAGTTGATGCAGTATGTACCACGCTACCTTTTGTATTAAAATACCAAGACTTCGGGCCCCCCGAGACGAGCTCGGGGACTGCCCTCTTTTGTCTGTATGATAAAAATTATGCCTACAAGTATGTTACTCTTTGTCATGCCGCTTGGCACCGGGCTCGACAAGTCGGCCCGGGGACTTGCCGCCTTGCACTATGAAATGCTTCCTGCAGTCGGACAAGTAGTGTGTAAACGCCTAAGCCGTCTCCTGCCAGAAGCCGCAGCTCGCAGAGCGACTGTACGGTGGGCAGCAGTAAGGTAGAATGGGCATTCGCATGAAAAATGGCTAAGGACCCAAAGCATAAAACATAGCTCAAGACGGCTTCCAAGCCCTTCTCGCAAACTGACTCTCGGACAGTCGGATTGTCGTTTTCTATCCAACTTGCTCAAACAATCTTGAAATCGGCTAAGTACTTGCTTTCCCAAAGTAGCCTAGCACTTGATCCAGCAACAGTCTGCGAGAGCGGCTGTCCGATTGGCAAGGCAGGCAACTAGAGAAAGCGGCAAAGGAAAACAGCCAAAAGAACAATGAGCAAGAAAAGATAGACATATATATATATAACATAGGCCCTTGGCCGAATTGTCGAATAGAGGTTCAAAATACACCCCGCGGGTGGAATTGTGCGAATTAACAAGTTCTTCAAAAGACTACTGAAGCAGATAAAACAAAAGACACAGCGGCAGCTTAGGAGGCGGCAGACGGAGTCGGGGGGTCGGAGGAGGCGCCAGCGTCAGTCGTCGGGGCGGTCGGCCGGCTAGTCTCGGCTTGATCGCCTCCGGCAGCAGTCGGATCGGTCGCACGCGGCTCGTTGCTGGAGGCGCGGTCGGGCTGAGGCTGGCCGTCTGCTCCGTCTTCTGGTGCCTCCGCCTCGCCCTCATCCTCCGCCTCGTCCTCCTCCTCGACGCTGGAGCCGATCACCTCCGCCGAGTCTTCGCCGTAGTCTGGGTTCATCCCAAACCACTCCGGCGGGACCTCCTCGCCGTCTTCAGACCGCTCGGGGACGAAGATGCTTCGTGTCGGCGTACTCAGCGATCGCCACAGCATTCTTGACGAGGGCGTCTTCCGCAGCCGCCAGCTCTGGCTGGGCCTCCGACCGAAGCGTGGCCAACAGGTCTAGATCCAGCCCCGAGTGCCACGCCTTGACGAACTCCAAGGCCCGGCGCGCTCCAGCCCGGGCCGAAGAGCCCTTCCAGGCCTCGAGGCGACCAGCCGCGACCTCCAACCAGTTGGCCGTCAGACTGGGGGTGCGCGGAGCCTGCATATCCAGCCAAAGGGCGGAGATCACCTGGGCGCCGACGCGCTGAAGCCGGCGCAGCATCCGGTGAGCCGGCCGGAGGCGAGCCTCGATAATCAAGATGTGCTCATCGAGAGTTCAGGGGGCATCAGCGGCGATCTCTGCGCCCTCCGCCCTCCGACTTGCACGATCGGCCTCGATGGCTTGGATAGCGGCCTGAGACTGCCCAGGGAAGAAGTCTGCAAAAGACACGAAGAAACAGAAAAGCGAGTCAAAAACTAGGAGTCGGCACGACCTAGGTCGGCGGCTCAAAGAAAAAAAACAAAGAGACTCACCATAAACGATGTCTTCGATCTCGTGGAAGCCGGAGGATAGCATCACCTCCTTGTCAGACCAGGAAGAGCGCTCGCTCGCGAACTCGGCCAGAGGGCGGCCTCATCTCTCTCTTTTT